>NW_015112724.1:251347-305691 GCF_001443285.1 Poecilia latipinna
TCATCCAAGACTGGTGATTCCATACTTTTTGCCAGGGGTTGTATTTACCATGTGCTTCAATAAATGTTTCAGAGGTAGTTGGTGCTTTAGCAGCTGAACAGTATAAAATCCGTAAACACCGATTACGTAGTTGCTGTAACTAGATTGGATGGCGCCTAATAGCCGCTTTTGACACTTTTCAACTACGTCACTTAATCACTGGAGGCATCATGATGGATGTCGGAAATGAGGATCGGGGGTATTGAACATAACGACAGAAATTGTTTTCCAAAGTTGTTTTTGTCAGTTTATTCGTGGCTTCTTCTTGTTCGAGTCAAGCTAATTTGTCTGTGAACGTAGCACACCTGGATGGGACTCATGGACCGCGATATTTACAGAAGCCTGAAACTGCTAGCTTAGAAACCGACCGATACCTCCTCTCTCCAGATGTGTTGAACAAATTACCGACTCCGACTGAATTCACACCACATTATTTATGTCACTGTGTTATAAACGGCGTTTCCCTTTACACCGGAGCGGCCTTAAAAACGAACAAAAGACGAGATGCTAACCAATTTTTCCCTTACAGGCTAGGCTACATGACGGCGCGGCATTGTCTCCATGGTTACCAATCTTTAGACACGTTCCTTCTCCATAATGCGATATTTGATATCTTTCTAATCATACTTACTTATAAAGTTTATGAACATTAATTTCTTACCTTGTAAAAAGTGCAAATCCGTGATTACACCGAGGGCTGACAGTCATTATGATTAACGGCTGCTTGTCATTTTATTTCATAAAATTACAAGTTTGGTTTCGCAGCCGACCACGCAGCCGCGTACATTGCCATGGCAACCTGCTGACCACGGCTCAAGATTGCCTACTGAGCTGAGATTATGTTCAAATCCGCCAGTAACATCCATACCAAAAACAAAAACAGAAGAAGAATGCAAACATTTTCCACACAAACAGAATTATTTTCTAATTAAGTTAGTGAACGGCTACCAGCAGAAACATAAATCTGCATAAACATAAAACGACCTGTTTTAATAGTTTCAACACTATTATTATGTTAATCAGTCCTTTCTTTTCAGTCCCTAGTAAACGGAAGATGGAGATTTCCGGACCTGAATCAAAGAAATCTTGTGTTGACACAAACGTCAAACTTCCTCCATTCAACCCAAATGAACCTTTAGGTGAGATACGTACAGTTTATTACAGCAATTGTTAATTAAAAATTGCAAGACCTGGAACCAGGAAATGGTTGACATGGGCAAATCTCAAGTCACAGTAGTGCAATTTTGATAATCTATAGTATTCAATTAAAAATACTTTATTAAACCCAAAGAAAAATTAAATGTTTTAACTTGTATGAATTCGAATTCTTCAGAGTTATTTTAGATATACATGCTACATGATGAATTCAATGAATTCACTTATTTTATATAGACTATTTGGATACACTTGATTCACCCTTATGCCCACACCTGACATATAAATGACTGAATGAATTAATTTTATTAATCCCAGAGGGAAATTCACAATAATATCTGCTTCATGTGTTCCTAATATGCTGCACAATTTTTTGCTATTTGTTTTTACTATCTCTACATTGTGTTTCATTTCCATACCTTTACTTTGCAATACTACATACCAACATTTATTTTGAGTATCACTAGAAGTACTGGAGGTGGTAGATAACCCAAAAATATTACTCAAGTAAGAGTAGCACTACTTCAACATAGTTTTACTCAAGTAATGGTAAAAAGTAACCATTCAAAAAATTACTCAAGTAAAAACTGATCAAATTATCCTTTAATATTTAAACATTACATGATCAAATGAACCAAAATATAAAGTTAAGTGGAAATTTTGGTATTTTCAGGACCAAAATGACAATAATTCATGTAATAAAAAAAAATAAAATTATTTTTTCCAAATGGGTTTCTTTCATTAAAAACATATAAAACTTGAATAAAAACTGCAGGTGTGTGTCTGTGTCCGGTGAATCTTTGGTTAAAACATGTTTGTTTTTCATTCAGTGGGTAGAAAGTCCAGAAGTTTTACTCAAGAGTAGAAATACTTCATAATGACATTACTCAAGTAATAGTAAAAAGTACACAGTAGTAAATGTACTCCTAAAGGTATATTTTTCTCAAAAAGGTTACTTAAATGTAACTGTATCTAGTTCTTACACAACTCTGGGTGCAGACTAAGCAGCACCAGAGGTTCTTATACCGCCAGGTCTGGTGTTATAGTTGTGCCATTAATGTCCAGATTTCATAATAAATGTTCCATTTACCTTAGTAATGATCCGACACTGTGAAGTTTGATTAATTACTCGTTATTCACACATTTTTCTTGTCTGTTCTTCTCTTCAGGGAAGGAGTTTGTGAGCCGTAAGTGGGGGTATTTCTGTAACCTGTGTTGTGTTTCCTACCTGAAGGAGGACCAGCACTGCAAAACCCAAACCCACTACGACAACCTGCAGGTTCACATAAGAACACATTAGAAACCGATCCACTGTTGTATCTTTGTGGCTCCAGCTTGGTTTTTATGTTAGGTTTCTCTTTCACTTCTCAGAGATACTACCAGAAGCGGGAGAAGCTGAAGCCTTCAACAGTCCTGAACCAAAGCTGAGGGACATCTTCCTGTTTGATCAGCTTGTTGGTTTTTGATGAAGAATGTGATGCTTTTACTGCTGCTGCTGTTATTACTTGAACATTTTGTTTACATTCGCCGTGTTTTACTAAAACATCGCTTCTTTGTGTTTTTAATGATTGTCAGAGTTAATCTAATCAGTAATTTTCAAATTGGTTAACTGTAGATAACGGAAGTATTTTGAATAAACAGTTTGTCATATGAAGTAATTTTGAAGCATTGCTCTGGATTATCTGAAAGTTATTTTGAGCTAAAATGACTTTTCTGACAGGATTACAATTTTTTTTGTAAGAAAATAATGTTTATAGGGGAGATATGTTTTCCCCTTTTTCTTTGTCATGATGAACATTTTCTGGTTAAATCCAGAGTTCTTTATGTAAAATAAAATATAATTTTGCAATAAAACTCAATGTGTGTGAAGCCTACTTTTCTATTATCTGTTTTACTTTAGCTATTTTATTTATGTTTTGTCTCTAATGACGGAAGAGGATGCTAGGATGCTGCTCCCCATGATATATTTAGACTTTGTCCTTGAGATAAAAAACTAATCCACACCATTTTCGTCTTCTCTCTTATTTGAATATATAAGTACCAATAAGTAAATCTCTTGTTTTGATTACCGGTTCTGCTTAACTGGTAAATTCGCTTGAACATCTAAATTGTAAACAGTTAGGCTCTTATTTTGAAATTCAGCACCTGAACCGGATATGGCTAATAGAGTCACCATATTTGAACTGGCTCACCTGCAAACAGTTGATAATTTATGTAAAAAAAAAAAAAGTGGCAAACGGTGGTTAGTTTTCTATAAATAAGCTGAAAGAAAACCAACTAAAGGTATGTAGCAGTTCACTGTGAAAAATAAACGTGTACTTAAAGAGTTTAGATTAAAATGCCGTCACCGTTGTTAGCTTTTGTCTCGTTAGCGTAATGGCTAACCAACGGTTTTTACCCCCGCGCTAACGTTAGTCTATAATTAAAATGCTGTTTTATGACGTCTTCGCCGTCCAAGTAGGCTCACACGTCTAACTTTAACATTGTTAATCCACCTTAGTTAAGAATGTAGTCATAGCGTCATGATTTTTGTGTAAATGACAGATATCTCAATAACATAATTTAGTTACCATTATTTTTGTTTGTTTTGGTTACCATTGTGGTCGACAAGTTAACGTGTAGTTGTGACTTTTTCTTTTTAATCTGCACATTTCACACACACATATGCAACTCTTAATTAGAATATAATCAAAAAGCTAGCAAACTAAATTGTTTGGGCAACTCGAAAAGCAAACTGGTAATTTTATAGATTACTTGCACACAAAACAAGTGTTGTCAAACATGGGGCGCCTGATTGTATGGTAGTTAAATAATTGGCTAACACTGCAGAAATAAATGGTTTCTTGTTCTATAAACGTCATGCAATCAGCCAGTAACAAATTGTATAACCTGGTAAATGGTTCTTATGATGAAATGTGGTTAAACCAACAAAACTCTTTAACATCATCCAGTTTCATAATTGAAGTAGCTTCTTATAACTCTTACATCTGTTCATTTACAAGCAATAACTGTCTATTTGAAGAATTATGAAAAACTAAAGTTAAATGGTTATGATTTATTTAAAGTTTTACATTTTCTGGATATATTTTCTATATATACTTAAAAGTATAAGTATATATATGTATATATATATATATATACTTAGACTTTTTTGTGCATCACTTCACTACTAGTACATAAAGGGCATTTTAGATAGTTTGTTGCATATTCTGACATCCTGAGGAACATAAACGTCCATTTAACGTCTTTCTTTACCCTTTTAGCGCCGTGGCTGCTGGAACATTTGCTGCAAGGAAGGTTTGGTCATTTGTTTCCTGTTGTATCTGGTAGCTTTGCATCGATGCAAACAGACTGTGCTGTGGACAGCAAGGCTGTCAGTTTATCACCAAACATTGTAACAACGCCAAGCTATGACACAATAACGTTTTAATTTCTACTTCTCCAACCATCAGCCTTCACTCCTTTCCTGATATTTATAACATCCACACTGGGAAGCACAGATATGAAATCTCTAACAGTAGAAACGCTTGTTTCTAAAACATCAGAAAAGATGCTTTCTTCTTCAAATTGCTCTTCTTCTCAAGAACATTCAGCCCTTGATATGGATGAATCTGGTTCTTCCACATTGAATTCATCACATTTTACAGAGGAAAATACAAGTACAAGTGATATTGGAGTCGACATCGGCAGGAAACAAGATAACAATGACAAAGCTGGGACAGAGCAACCCCATCCTTACCCTGATAACCCAGAGAATATTCAAGAACTGGCCACCAAGATCCTCCAACGGTTTGGGCTTGAAAAAGAAGATTTGGAAAATCTCCTCTCCTACCCTGAAGACCTGATCACTGTAGCAAATCTGCCTGCCATTTTGAGGCAAATCTACATTATGAAGGTAAAGAATACAATGGATTGTTCAAACGCTCCACGTGTCACAAGCACAACTGGATTTGACCATTTTAGTTGTTCAGAAGGTGAACAGATTCACAGAGTCGATCAAAATTTTGGATTTGATGGAGTTTTGGAAGAAACCAGGAGCTCAGCAGAGGTGAAAAACTGGGGTTCACATGATCAGAAAAGCTCTTCCACCTGTTCTAGCTCAGTCAGGACCTTTGTGGACCATCCACCCAATAATTTGAATAACCTGCAGACCCAACCAAGACAGAGTTTACAATCCATTCCCTCCTTTTTTCCTCTGGTGACGCAAGAAACCGATAGTAGTTCTGCCAACTCTGAAGGATCTGAACCAACACCTGAAATGAGGCAAATTGATGAAATGAAGCAATTTGTTTCAGTACCTGGAGACGGAAAACCTGGCCAAGCCATTAATGACAACATGTGCAAAAATGACAGTATAACTCACAGACAAGTTATAAATGTTGTTGAAACGAAAAAGAATCAAAAATCAAACCAGGAGTACCAGAAAACACGAAGTTACTCTGATTTAAATCCGGTTCCTCCTCCATCCATGAGGCCAACGTGTCCGCCTGAGGCAGCTTCCACCCAGTTGCTGCTGCCGCCCCCAGGCAGGGCGTTCCTACCTGAGCCAGCTGGTTTTAACGGTCTGCCTCCAAAAGCCATGATGGAGGATTACACTGCCGCCACACCGAGGGCGTTCCCACACACCTGTTCTCTCTGCAGCACAGTCTGCATTAATATTAAGGTGAGTCTGGGACGTTTCCTCTGATCCCTCCATTAACAAGTTAATTAAAAGTTTAAGTTACAACCTTTTCAATTATGGAATTCACTTTTACTTTAGCTAGTCCTGATATGATTAATCAAATATTGAAATAGTCATCGATTTAGTAATTTATTAATTAACTGGAATAAACAGTCAAAAAAGAGAGAATTTGCTGTAAAACAATGTATCCAGAGCAACTAATTCAGCTTAAACTACAAAATGGATTCAATTTGCATTTAAGATAAAAACACCTTTTGATGTCAGTGTTTTTACTTTGACATCGAAATGTAAATGGCATTTTTTATATTCATCCAGTTCAAATTCACTAAACTAAGTGTTTATTTTCTTAATAAAAATATAATTATTTATTGTATTTCTAACATTGAATGTTAAATGAAAATCTGAAGAATGTGTCAATTTATCAGAATAATCAATTAATACTTACACAATTATTAGTTGCAGCTCCAACTGTAGCATAAGAAGGTTTTTGCTAAAATAGTATAAATAACTGTCATATTTCATGTAGAAATATTAAAATTTGATGTTCTGTAGGAACTTATAACAAAAGTTTCACAAAAATTAAAAAGAAAAATAGTTTGGTTCATTTAACATTTTCTTGTTAAAGGAAACTAACTATGAAAATTATTCTGTCATTTATCATCGTAAAAAATTATTCTGGTGAAAATAAATTCCAGTTAATGCACCCAAAACTGCCACATTTTATTTTTTTTTCATACTATTTTCTCCAGTTTTGGTTTCATAAAGACGTCAATAAATATCAAATTAAAAACTGTAATTAAATGCAGTTGCTATGTGGAAATTAATGACATAAATCACACTTTTTAGTGTCATTGGTGTCCTGAAGAATTATTTAGATATAACAGGTATGTTGGCTTATGTCTGTTTGTTGACATAAAACTTAAATATGTTGAAAATAATAAGAAAAAAACCCCAGAAGAAATTGGTTAAATGTTCAAAATGAGCAACCTTTAAAATAAATGATGCTCCTTCTCTCTGCACTGATTAAAATGTTTTTTCGTTGAGTTTCCTGTAACGTTTGCTGCTCTTCCTGCCAGGACTGGGTCATCCACCAGAACATCAGCTTTCATATCAAGGCCTGCATTCTGCTCCGCAAAACGTCAGTGTCCTTTTTTTAAAAGCTCAATTTAACATTTGTTCTTTGTGATTTATTTATTTTTTTGTGGAGTTATCGGGAATATTTTAGGATTTCTACGAGATTTTTGGTTTTGCTACAGTAGAAACTCCTAATAAGTCTTTTTTTTTCTTTTCTCTTTTTAACGTTTTGCCCTACCAAGAGAAAAAACAAATTCTGACTTTTTATTGAAATGAATGTTAAAAAAATTGGTAATTCTAAATTTTTTTCTACAGATACCCGAATTGGGATTGTACAGCACCACTGTTTGAGAGGCAAGTCAAATAAAAATCCTTAGACTCAATTTTTAAAAAGTATCTTTTTGGGTTATTTTCTACCAGTTAAATTATGTTTTTATTTTCTTTTATTTTTGTAGTTTTTCTGATAAAGACGCCTCCACCTCTGCTCAGACATCCCAGCGTTACGATCACAGAGTCGGGTCCAAGACCCGGGCCAGGTCCAGATCCAGGTCCAGATCCAGGTCCAGGTCCTGGTCCAGGTCCAGATCCAGGTCCAGGTCCATCAGTCCATACAGACTGGAGAAAAAATGTTACAGAACCAGGAGCAGTTCCAGCTCTCCAAGTCCTCCTTTTTGCGATGCTTTGATGGATAGAAGCAAACCAGAGGAGCAGGAGGATCCAAACACTCACAGGTCAGTGAGATACGAGAAATACGAGAGAAAAGTAATACTGGAAAACCTTTTAGCGGAAATTTAAAGGTGACTTATTATGCTTCCTTAAAGACATTAGGATACTTCTATGGTCTAAACATGTTCATTAAATTTTTTTGTGCAAAATAGTTCTTAGGTAATGAGATTTCAGTCTGGTCAGTTCTGTTTTAGGGCCTCCGTCACTTTAAATCCAAATAAGTTGCTGCTGGCCACGAGTTCTGTTTGGGTTGCTAGGTGACGAGTCTAGGACGGGCATGGGTTGCTAGGAAACGGGGCAGTGCCTGCTGATTTGTTACATTCCAGAAGTTTTTGAGGCCGCTCATTTTCCAGACACCAAAAAACCTAAACTTACTGCCGAAAAGTGATTTTTTTTTTTTTTAAAGTGCTGCTGTTTTTAGAAGCAGTAGAAAACCAAACGGAAGCACAAAATGCACAAAATGTGAACTTTGCATAATAGATCCTTCCTTCATGTCAGAAAAACTGCTGATAATTTACAGTTTTTAAAGTTTTCAACCTGATTTTGGTTTCCTGCTGATCTCGCTCACCGCCTTCAACCTGGCGTTACCGTTCGGATTTGAGGAGCCCTCGGAGGCGATCTCCATCCGGGAGGAGCAAGAAGAAAAAGTCTTCACCCAACTGGAGACGCAAGAAATCGACAAGGTCATCCAGTAAATGGCAGAGGTCGAGCCGAGTACAGGAGCTGACCAAAAGCATCATGAGATCATCAGGTTGGAGTAGCAGAACAGCTTCTGTCCGTATTGTTATGAAAAGAGATGAGCCACAATGACGAGCCTCTGAAACAAACGTTTTCTCTCCTGCAGCTGTCCAGTCTCTTACGGAGATACCAAAACTCAAAACTGTGGTCAGAACTCTGGTTCCCATCATCTTGGCTGAACTCAGGAACCTGAAATCATCTTCTTCCTCCTCTTCTTCTCTCAAAAGGAACTTGGATTCAGATTTTTCCAAAGTGAAATCTGACCTTCAGGTCGGTGAAGCTGGTTCTTCCAGAAAGCCTCAGGTTGGCAATTAGATGCTTTTTAAACTCAATTTGTTTTAGTCTTCAGTTTTCTGAATGTATAAATTCCACGTCTTGCATTAATGACAGTAATAATATTCTTTTTTTTTTACTTTTCCATACTAAAGTAATAAAGATAAAAATAAATGCGTACACATACTGAAAAAAGACAAGACAAAATGGATAAACAATTTTATAAATTCACAAAGTTTTTATTCTACTGCAGATATAAAATTTCTAGATATAGAAAAATGATGTAGTAATTATGTTTTTTACTTTTTGTACTGATTTATTTTTATTTTACACATCATACGGATAATAATGTTAACTACTTCTGATTTTGTAAAACGATTTGAGACCCAAACACCAAGTGGAGGGAAATTCTTACTTCAGTTCTTAATTTTTAGCAATTTATTTTTAGAAACTAAAGCTCTGCACATTTTTACAGCTACCAGATAGGAATATTGTGTTTAAAGGTGAAGTGTACTTCAATTGTTTTGCTCTAATTTAAATTTTTGCTCCAAATTATCACAAAAATTATGTAATTATGAAAAACATTCTGCTTTTCAGGTGTAATCTGTGCCATAAATCCAATATCTCCAACTTTTATTAAATAACTGAATATAATATGGATTAATAAATACAAATAAAAGTAAATGTAATGTGTATTTTAGCAAACCTGTTTTTAAAGCCCAGACATGTTTTTTTATAACCTGATCATTGTTGTTTAAGATATCGAACATTAGTTTTGCTCTTTTTACTCTTAAATGTCTTTAATCTGCATGTTTTAAAAACCAGGTTGATGCACCAAAAGTGAAAAGGATGAAGAGCCTCGATATTCAAGGAGCATCAGTCACTGTGGTTAAAGAAAGAGAGAAGCAGTTTGTATTTAATTATATTCACACCTACATCTTTACAGGTTTTTTTCCATTAAAGTAAAATAGGAATATCGTGTACTGTCTGGTATTGAGGCATATCAGCAGCAAAGTAACAAGAAGGAAGAAAAGAACTGAGTGACTTTATGGCAAACACAAAAAAAAATATTGAAGTTATTAGCAATAGCAGGCCCACATTTAAAGAAATGTGCAACTGCAATTTTTAAGATTTTGATTCTAGGTGATGATTTTAAATATATATAAAATGTGAGTAAATATATGTGCAAGAAAAAAGCAAAATACTATTTACAAGAAATGTAAAATCATCCAAATAACAGCAGAACTATAAACAGAGGGTTTTTAAAATTGCTTTTATTATAAAAAAAAGTCAATGGAGGAGCCCGAAACGTTGCTAAGTATAGTAACTTCAGTGCATGGAGGCCACGCCCCTCAGCCTTTAGGCTCCACCCACTTTTTGGGAATTTTTTTTAAATTTATTCTGGGGCAGAGTTTTGCTTCCACATGGTTAGTTAATTTGTAACAGATTAGTGCTAAATGTTTAAATATTATTTAGAGCAACAAGCAATTATAAGCAGGCATTACTGCAGTGTTGCATTAATTAGACAATTTTAAAATGGACACATTCAAACATGAAAGCTTTTTTAATTCAGATCATTTTCTTGTCTTCTCAGATTATCTGTGGAACCAAAAGTCTGCAAGAGACGACCAACCAAACCTGCGTCTCTGCATTCAACTAGAAACAGTGCATCTTTACCAAAAAGAACAAGAAGACGCGTCTCAAAAGCAAAAGCTTTGGTTTCCAAAGCGAGAATGATCCAAAACCGGCAGTTTGTTAGATCTCCAAAAGTAGAAGCTGTTAAATTTAAGGTGGAAAAACAAGTTTCAAAGCTTCCAGGATCTACAAAGTTGATGTTTACAAAGAAGAAAGTGGCTGGTAGTGACTCCAAAAAAACACAAAAAGAGCTTAAAGAATCTCCAAAGGGACTGGAAGAGGAGACTACCGAAGAAACGAGACAGAAACCTAAAATTAGAGAAGAACATCTCCAGGAAGTTGGGGATGTGAGGAAAGAAAATGGAGATGTTATGCAGGTAGAAAACCTGACAACTTTTCAGACCAAAGAGTTTGAAGATGCTGAAACTCTGAAATATCTGGAAATAAAATCAGCAGATTGTGTGGAGGTTCAAACTACAACTACAGTCAAACTACAGTGGAGTTCATCCAGTAAACCACCATCAATCATTTTTACACCAGAACCAGCTGATCCGCCTCAGACTGAACCGGATCTCCTCAAAGGTCCAACGTCTTCATTTGGTTCATCACCACAGAGTCGGAGTAAAACTCAGACTTCCTCCTCATGTCAGAGGGCTGACGCTTTGGAAACAGAAAGTTCATCTGATTTCAAGAAGCAGCAGAAAAAAAGGAGAAAAACAAAGAAAAAAGGTAAATTTAACAACATAAACCGACCAAAGAACACCTGATGCCATTTTTCCTTTCTGGTATGTGAATCATATAAAAGTCACAGTGGGTTTTCTTCTGTGAATTTGTTGGTTTTGGCTCATCATGGGGTCGGCTAATAAAGACACATCATGGTTTATTTGCCATCTTCATAAAGTATTGGTTTTTTTCTTTATTGTAGTACAATTTCATTTTTATAGCGCTAGCATGTCGTCTCGAGGAAGTTTACAGAAAAACGTGTTCAATCTCTTCTTGCATCCATTTTCATTTGGTCTCAGTTATCAGACGATACAATAAAGTTAATTTTATTACTCAAAGTAGTATAAAACATTTTCTGCTGATTGCATCGAGTCATTAACTTGAAGGATTCACAACGAACACGTAGCGTCAGCAGACAGTCGTTTGCGTGACTCGTAAACTTTAATCCCTCAAACTGAGCGTGCATGGAGCGACAGTGGAGAGGAAAAACTCCTTTAACAAGAAGAAATATGGCTTAAAGATAAAATCTTTTCTTTCCTAATACCAAATTTCTTTTCTGATTTTAAAAGTTTTTTTTTTTGTCCCTCAAAATAAAAATTACAAACAGAAAATATATTTAAAAAATGTTTTTTATTTCAAGAAATCCCGCTGGGAGTTGACCTGAACCGGATCTCCTGAATTCAAAGTCAAAATAAATAAAATTTGTAAAATATGTTTGTGGTTGTCTCTGGGTGGGTTAACATCAAGTGCATTGGTGAAAAACAAATTGTAATTTTTCTAAAAATTAACTCTTGAACATCAGAAAATGTGATTAATCGGTAAATTCAGTGCATATCCTGCAGCAGTATCTCAAAGTGACCCGTGTGGAGGAACGAGTCCTGCAGCTGCCGTCCCGACCTTCACGGAGGACCTGGTGAAATGTCTGAGTGAAAAACAAATCGGTAAAAAATCAGTAAAATAAAAGCTAGAAAATCTGCATGTTAATCTTTACTGACATGTAAACCTTTGTTTTGACTCTCTTCTGCAGATTGTTTAAGCAGGAAAACCATTTTGTCTGAAAAGGTGAGTTTTTATTAAACATTTATGAACCGCTTTTGTAAAAACACATCTTGAGTTAAATGTTTGCTTTAAACTGACCCAAACTATACATTTTTAGTTTAAATCCTAAGCTTGACGCACCATTTAATTTGTCTCAGGATCATTAATGCAAATATAACCTCATTTTTTTGTCATGTTTCTGTCATTTACCGTGACTAAATCCAAATCATCTCCCAACCTTTTGGCTCCACATGAAGCCTAATCTAGAGTTGAAGAGGAAAATGTGAAGTCTGTGTGAACATCTCACCAATAATCTGTTTTTCTCAGCTGATTTTCCTCAATGCGAGGGTGCTGCTCATAACAAACCTGCCCAGGTATTTCGACGGCTGCTACAGAGAGGATGAAGTTGCTGATCTGCTGCGCCCGTTTGGCTTCATCTTTAAGAGGAGCAGCATCTACGTGATTCCTGAAAAGTGCATGGTGGGTAGCAGATGCATCAGAGATTTACCTTGTTCTCTTCTTAACGAAGACTTCACTGGAGGTAAAAACCTGAAAATCCCTCCCAGTAAGGCCTGAGAAACTTTGTCCATTGGTGCAGTTTTCGTTCGTTTTGTGCATTTCCTGAACCAGAACGGAGAAATATGAATAAAAACACGAAGAAAGGCAGCCGAGAATTCGGGGAAAATTTCCAGGAAAGTTGCAAAATGTGAATATTTGTATATTTATATTTGCAGTGAGGAACAGGAAGTCAGCAGAAATGTGTTCTGAGAGCTGGTGCTGGTGGATACCTAACAAACCAACACTCGTAGGAGGGATTTAAAAGCACCATGTAAATGTACATTTGTTACAAAGAAAAAGAATATAAATTAAGGTCAACAAGTGATTTAAAAAAAAAATGTTTCCATCTTTGTGAAAAAGACTTCTGCAATTTTAGTTGAATAATGTCTTCACTTCTGCCCTATAAGTTCAGTTAAATGTGTGAATGCTATAATTATTAAATTGACTCCTTAATGTTTTTGTTTTTAGGCGTTTGTCCTGATGCCGTCTGTGAAAACTGTTCAGGACATCGTGGTTTATTCCGACCAGAACCACATCGTTTTCAAAGGATCTAAACTATCAGTCGGAGTTGTTCACAATATGGTTTCCATGACGCCAGTAGGAATATTTACGTTTTATGTCTTTACACATCAAAATATGGGAATTCACAAATTTATTCAGTATAAAAGCAAAAGAATATTTAATTTTGTCTCTGAAAACCCGACGAATATAATTTGATGCAAAACAAACAGGCAGTAAAAATTTTAGGGATTAAAAAGTTATGATTATTTAAGTAAGTAAAAGCTAAATAGTTACTATTTTTTTAACAAATTAAGATTAAATTTACTGAGATTTTCCTCAAGATCAGTGAGTTTAAATTCTTTATAGAAATCAAAAAACGTTTTTAGAATCTTGGTGTATCTGAAGAAAAACATCAACTCTGTTTCTGTGTTTGTTTCAGTTTGGCTTTTATTCATTTCTGATGAAAAAGACCCATTCTGTACGTATCGCATCATCTCTAACTTTGACACAGATTTTTATTTCAGAATAAGTGACTGCAGAATAAAATAACACATCTGCGTCAACAGACACGGAATGACGATGGAGGAAGTTTGATCTTCATCCACAACGTGTCCCAGAGCGAAGCCGGCGCTCTGAGGGAAACTCTGATAAAAATCGGCTGTGTGAGACGATACCTGCCTCTTCTCAACAAGGTGTTGAACTGCAGCGTCTCACACACGTGTGTGCGTGTGTGTGTGTGTGTGTGTGTAGAAAGAAGTTAAATTATTTCTTTGTGTGTTCCAGGTGTTTGTTGAATTTAAAAACAGAGAAGAGGCGGACATATTGGGAGTTTGGTACAGCCTGCTGAAGCGCTCTCCAGCTCATCAAGTCTTCAGAATGAAAATACCTCAAAGCAAAAAACTTCCTCCACGTCAGTTTCTATTTTAGGACATAAATGTTGAAATGTTGTTGCCCTAAAAGCAACGGCCTTTTGTGGAGCCAAGAATGGAGGAACTGGGATTAGGATTGGGACGGTTTGAGCAGGATAATCTGTTAAAACAATCGATATCACCCACCTGAGCTACTATGGCTGTCTGAAGAAATGCGCCAAAACCAATCCAAGCTAAGAGGAGGTTCTTAGCGCTGCCAATCATCCTCATGTACGCAAAGCTAAATGTGCTAATGGCGGAGAAACAGGAAAACCATTTATCCACCATCATCAACAGAGGTGATGCTAACTAGCCTTAGCATTCACAACAGAATATGTTAGCTGCAGCATAGCAGAGAGCAAAGCGGAAGGGGGCAATGGATGAGAAACGCTACATGAGATTGTGATTGACAGCACTAAGGAATCCCTCTGATTGGTTGTTTTTAGTTGAACTGGGAAAAGGCGGAGGAGCTCAATTTTTTTATTTTTGTTTTCATAATTATCCTTCTCATACCAAACTGTCACAACTTGGTGACAGTTTCAACAAATATGTTAAAAAAAATTTTTTAATGAAAGTTGCGTTCTGCAGCTTTAAGACGTTAAAATGTTTTTTAAAATGTAAAATTTTGCCTTGGCAGCACTATTTAATCTCAACATATTCTCAGCGTTTTTCCCTCGCTGGACTTTTCTGTTTTGCCAAGTTGCACTAAGACGTCTTTATTGTGTTTTGTGACTTGAGGCTGCTGCTAACTCGCTGCTAGCATACCCGTTGCTAGCTAACTAACTTTTTTTACATCGATCATGAGTAAGTGCACATTAATCGCCACTTGCCTGGGAAAAGTTTACTTTTTTGAGGTTTTAGTCTTAAATTCCACTCATAATGGTCTTAAAAAGCCTTAAATTAGAGTTTTTCCAGAAATGTTCCCCGTTTTCAAAACTTTGACTTATAATTCCAGTCTCCACTCGACATCCAGGCCAACATGAAAATCCCGAGACATTTTACTCTGCTCTAGCTGACGCCTTTCAACATGTCATGGTCAGATTTGAGAATCTACATAAACATAATGAAAACACTGACCTTCATTTTATGTGTGCAGCACCAAGAGTGCCAGACAGAGCTTTGCCAGATGGTAGCAAAGCCGTCGATGGCGCCGTCATCCCAACTATGAAACGTGGCGTTCCTCAGGGCAGCACTCCTCCATTCTGGATCACCATGACAACCTACCCTTTATTGTTTCCCACCTTCTGTCCCTGGTTCAACATCCCAGGTAAAAAATAAAAACAAACGGAAACCATTTGGAGGCTTGATGAAGCTCACAGTAAGTGACTGCGTAAAATTTTTGTCTCGTAGATTATCTGACAGTCAGTCCGATGAACGGTTTTAAGGTAACTTCTTTTTTCTGCACAACTTTGATCAAGAAGCAAAATAATTATTGTTTGTGAAGTGGAGTCTATAATTATAGAGGAATACAAAATCTTACCGAACATTTTTTATCTTGTTTCTAGTGCAAATATCTTAGTACACTTAAAATAAGACAAAACTAATTTATGAGTAGCTTTTCAGCAAAATATAGGAGCTTGTTTTAAGTCAATAATTCCTCAATATTGATGAAAAATAACTAGTTCCACTGGCAGATTATTTCACATGTAAGGTGGAAAAATGTCTTGTTATAAGTGGAATAATCTGCCAATGGAACTAGAACTTTTTCAGCAATATTGAGGAATTATTGACTTAAAACAAGATACTACATCTTGCTGAAAAACTACTTATAAGTTAGTTTTCTTATTTTAAGTGTACTAAGATATTTGCACTAGAAACTTGGTAAGAGTTTGTTTTTGCAGTGTTCAGATATAAAACTGTTGATTTTTCCATGCAGCAGAAATGTGGTCAGATGTAGTGCTGGTGGATACCTAGCAAACCAACACTCTAAGGAGGGATTTAAAAGCACTCTGTTTATGTAAATGTGCATTTATTAAATCCCTCAGAATATTTTAGGCGTTTATTTTTCTATTTGTGCCTTTTGAACCTGCAGAAAACCATCAGCCAGGCCTCAAAGTTCTGCACCGTCATGCTAACGGGTTTGCCTGAGAGAAACTACACCCACCAGGATGTTGCTAAGCTGGTGTGGAAACATTTCCCCAAACAGAATCTGCAGACTCTGTTCTACAACGTGGTGGTTCTTCCTCTGCAGAGGAGGGTAAAAACATCACATTATAGTTATTTATTAGATGGTTAAATCTCCCTGCGTCGTAACTTTTCAGTTTTCTCCCTCTCTGCTTCAGGCATTTGTGTTTTTCTGCAGCTGGGACGACTGCAGTGATTTTCTCATGAATCACATCAAAAATCCAGTTTCTGTTAAAGGCTCCCTGCTCAGTGTTCACCTGGTGTTGGAGGACATGCATCCCGGATTCAGAGAGGTGCGAGTTTATCCCAAACACTGAGGGAAACAATCAGCGTTACAATTTCATTACAGTTCTTTTTTCTCTGTGACTTTTTGTCTAATTCGGTTAGTTTTTAGAGCGTGTTTGCTAGTTTTCTTTACTAATTATTGGTTAAATATTGTTTAGGAGCAGCAATGCAGGTTGATAAATTTGACTGGCACCTGTTGCAATAAGCAGTACATGCATTCATTTCAGGATAAATTAAAACAAACAAAATAATTTCCATTTGCATGATTTGTTGTTTTTCTTTTTTGTGTCTTTTTCTACCAAAAACTGGTAACAAAAGTCTCCAGCCTGGTGTTTTGGTGTCAACTTGCTCTTTTTTTAAGGACAGTTTGTTTGTAGAGACGTCATAATTCATTTTGTTTGTTTATTTTGAATATGTTGCTTAAAATGGTCTTAAAACAACATTATTGTTTATATTACTAATTTATCATCCAGCAAAATTTATCATGGCAGGCCTAAATACTTAAAAAATTATTTTAACTTGTATTTTATAATAAAGATTGAAAAATCGATACAATTATCTGATTTAAGAAGAAATATATAAGGTAAATGTTTTATATTTTTGCTTTTCTTCTCATATTCCCCTCAAGTTTTCTGAGGCGCCCCCTGGTGGCCTCAGTTTAAAAAACGCTGTTTGAAATCATTCTGCCTTCTCACAATACTTTATAAATGTAACATTTATAACACAGATAAAGAACAAAGCCAAGAATATTAGAATATTAATGAAGCTGAAAAATCAAATCAGAGCAAAGGGAATAATAAAAAATACACAGAATTTTTAAAAATCTGCAGTAAAATGAGTTTGCATATGTTTTTGTTTCTCCTGCTTCTACTGATCCCCGTTCATAAAACATAACAGCCATTAATGGTTCCATCCCTGTTTTGTCTGCAGGTGACGATGTACCGATCTGTGATGAAGTGGAGCAACGCTGTGAGTCGTTTTGAGCCGATCTGAGAGGAACCGGCAGCAGCAGCAGCTTCTAAACCTGCAGCTCTCTGTCTCTGCAGCACGTCTCCCAGCTCCGGCGTCTGGGGCAGCGGCTGCTCTGCGTGGAGATCTCTGAACCGACAACTCACCTCATCATGACAGTCATGAAAGAAGTGGCAACCGTTGCTGCTTTCGTCAACTTCCTGCCGCTTGCTAACAGGGTAACGACCCAAACACCCGCAGCAGTCCCCTTCAGGGCAACTCGTCTCATTTCTGCCGTAATGTTTGGCTCCACTTCTAGGATTAACTAAGAACATAAACATTTAAAGGATGTTTGATTTCTTTGCAGAGACAGAAATTAAGAAACTAGATTGTTTTTATTTCGGTTTTAATCTGGCCTGTGGAGGCAGGCCAGATTATTTGTGCAGAATATTTCAGGAACAAGGCAAATCCATGTGCTTCATATGGTAAAAATAAACATTACATTACATCACAGTGATATAGCGAAGCAAAAACCGACTAAGATAATAAAAAAGCAACTCTAATCAGATGGGTTTTAGTCTGGATTTAGCAGAACCAGAAGACCTGAGAGGTCTGGAAGGTTGCTATGACAACAGCAGATATTTAATGTATTGTGATGCTAAACTGTTCAGTGATTTATAAACTAACAGTATTTTAAAGTCTATTCTCTGAGCTACAGGGAGACAGGATAGGACTGTAGACTGATGTTCTCCAACTTCCTGGTTTTAGTCAGAACTCCAGCAGCAGCATCTGGATCTGATTGATCTTTTAGGCCGACCTGAGATGAAACCGTTTCAGTAATCAATGCAACTAAAGACAAACACAAAGATGAGTTTCTCTAGATCTCACGTAATCCTGGAGATGCTCTTCAGGTGATAGAAGGCCGACTTTGTAACTGTCTTTATGTAGCTCTGGAGGTTCAGGTCAGAGTCCATCTTTAATAACTGAAGCTGTGCGTTGACTCTAAATCGTTCCTCTTTAGGTCCAAAGATAATAACTTCAGTTTTGGCATTGATTGATTTGTTCCGTTGGCGCTTGAATGGGTTTTAAGTCACCTGATGACATTGTAATGTAGAACAGAGCATCATCTGCATACTTATAATAGCTAATCTTGTTTGTAATCTGAGCCAGTGGGACCAAGTAGATATTAAATAAGAGGGACCCATTACTGAACCTCCACATGTGACGATAATAATTGTTTCCTCTTGTCTTCTGTCAGATTGTGATTGAAATGGCTGAATCAAGTGGTGTAACAGCAGCTGTTCTCCAAATCTCACCGAACTCCTCACCAGAACACCACATGTGGTATGTGTGTGTGTGTGTGTGTGTGTGTGTGTGTGTGTGTGTGTGTTTCAGCTGATTTGAGTGAACCCAGATGATGCCGAGCTTCTTGGTTCTGATCCGCCTCATTTCTTATGTTTTTCCCTCCCAAACAGGAGCAAAGTTAAAAGTGTTGAACCGTGAGTATCTGATGTTCATTTATATAAAACTATAACAGCAAAAACTTCACCAGTTTATTTCTTTGCAGTTTTTTGTTTTACGCTGAACGTTTTTCTGAGACACTCGGTTCTAAAGTCATCATTTATAAACTGCTCATAGTTTACAGTTAGAAAATCTTCCTCTAGTGTTTCATGTTTGTAGTTGGAGTCGATGTTGGACTGGTTTGACTTACAGCTGACTGTCCTCAACCCAGTTTGGACCATAGTTGGTGGAAAAGACGTGAAATATGAAATTTATTTGGGAATAAACGGACAAAGGATGGATATGGAAAGTGTTGGGGACAAAACGGGGTGCAGGAATTACCAAAGAGAGTAAACTGAGTCCATATTGTAAACTCTTAGTTACGTTTCAGATATGAACAACTAAAACCTTCATGGATCAGTTACTGTTTTTATTGAACATCACATTTAGCTGCGTGTCCATTAAAAATTCACACAAAACTTTGTCAATAATTCAGTTAATGTTGAAAAAACACAATTTTGCATTGAATAAATTTGTTCACTGAGTCATTAAAACGTGCAGCACCATCATCGTCCCACCTCTTCCTGTCGTCGTCTTCATCATTTCCTCCAGTAGTAACATCCAGTTGTTGGTCATGAGACCATTTGATGCGAAAAAGTGTTTGTGGAAGAAACCACTTTTGATTCAGTTGAAAAACATTCGGGGTTTTTTTCTTTTTAATTGGTGCATTTCCATTAATCAGATTTATTTTTGTAATCCCAACAATGGAAACGCTGAGGAGAGACTTTTGGTTTTAAGGGTTTTACCTGAAAATACGGCCTTTATCTAGTTTTTAATTTTTATGAAACCATTAAAAGAACCATTTTTAAAAATTAACCACATCAAACCTGTTTCTGCTCTTTTAAGTTTAAAGAGTCTGAGATGGCGTCTTCGAAAGTCAAGAGAGGCTGTGATAAACCTCGAGTCTGATTCATCGGTGAAACCAGCTGCCTCATCAAAATCCAAACCAGACGAGGGAAACCTTTGTTCAGAACCAGAGCAGAATCTTCCTCCGAAGAGGAGGAAGCTGGAGCTGAGTGACCAATCCCAGATTCTTAACAAGAAAACTGAAGATGAAACAACCCAGGTAAAACGTCAGGAAGACCTTCAGGTCCTCGTGAGTCCAACTGGAGATCAGAGCAACAAAGAGACAAAAGTCCAGAAACCAGGAAGTCCCTTCAGGCTTCCGTCTAAAGACGTTAAACTTCACCAAACGATGGAGTCAACGGAGGATCAACCAGAAACTAACGGAGGAAGAACCAGGCCACCTAAAGATGGAGAAAAGGTTCACGAGACGCAAAGGTTGAGTTTTCCTCAACAAACAGAAGCTGGAAACGTTTCCCATCAGAAAGCGACTGAAGACGATGAAGAGGAGGAAACAAACGAGGAGGAAAGCCCAGCAAACAAAACGAGAAAGCTCCCAAAGTCGTCTTTGAAAGTTCTCAGGAATCTGGAGGAAGTGGAAGAGGAAGAGGATGTGACGGAGGAAGAGCTGAGGGAAGGTTTATGGAGGGAAAACCTACAGGAAGAGGATGATGATGGAGGTGAAGAGCGAGAGGAAAACTCAGGTCTGGATTTCTATCAATAATCAATGCTTCCATTTTGTCACATTTCTACAGAAAACTTCAGCGTCATTTATCTGGTAAATAGCACATCTTAAAAGTGTGGCATGCTTTTGTATTTGGCTTCTTTTGAATCAAATTAACAGTGCATCCTTAAAAAAAATCGCCAATTAATTTATCTAATATTAAGGCATTATAAAGGCATATTAAGGCATTGTTTCATTCAGCTGTTCTCTGAATGAAACAAGAAAAACTTCCACCACAGAAAATGTATCGATGACAAAAAGTGAGAAGTTAATCCAAAAATATTCAAACTGCAAACCCATAACTTTGACCGTATTCTTTCTTCTTCGTCAGTCATCAGTAAACTGATTTTGCTTCCAGTCTTCATTTGTTTCCGTTGATATTTTAATCTTTTACTTAAAACATGAATTAATGAGGCTCAATTTCTGCCAAAAAGGTTGAATTAATTTGACTTTCAAGAAGAAAAGTGGATATTCTCTGTGAAAAATTCTTTCTTCTTACAAGATTAGTTTTATCTTGTAGTATCATAAAAAGATGCAGTTAATCGTGGACAGTTGTACATTTTTTCTTGCAGATGTGACTTTTGAGGCAACACCCAGTGATTTTCAGTGAATCTAGTTTTCTGTCAGGTTTTGTTTGTATTTCGTCGTCGTCATTTCTGCAGCCGGTGAGTTTGTGGAGCCCATCTTTGGCCTTTTCTGCTCCGTCTGTTCGGTTTTCTTCTTGGACGAGAACGCAGCCGAGGATTCCCACTGCTGCAGCCTCTCTCACCTCAACAACCTGCAGGTTCGCTTCAAAACCACAACAGTTTGAAATCCCTAAACATTTCTGTAAAAAATCCTTCAAAGTGCTGCATGTTTAAATCTGAAAAATTTGGAGAACGATATTTACATCCACCCAGAGTCGGGTAGTAACTAGTTACATTAACCTGTAGGAGTATTTCTCCTTTTTCTTCAATAAAATTTCTGTATTTTCTCTCCAATAAATGAAAAACATATTTTAACACAGACACACACCTAAAGTTAAAGTTTAATAAGTTTTTATTGAA
Organism: Poecilia latipinna; assembly: GCF_001443285.1. Classification (NCBI taxonomy): domain Eukaryota; kingdom Metazoa; phylum Chordata; class Actinopteri; order Cyprinodontiformes; family Poeciliidae; genus Poecilia; species Poecilia latipinna. The sequence continues at coordinate 272,927 of NW_015112724.1, forward strand.
AGAAACTGATTTGGAAAAATGTTTTTTTCTTTTTTGCTACTTATACAAATTGTCATTTTATTCCTTAAATAACCAAAATCTCGTCTTTATAATGTGGTCTGATGACGTAATTTTTAGATATTAAGTGATTGATCATTTGATCGACTTGCTGCATAAAGGATGAATATAGATTTATTTTCTCGCCGTCTGAAGTTAAATCAGACAAAATTCAAATTGTTTTAGGTCAGATAGAAGAAGAAATTTTTTTGAGATTAAACATTTGATTTGAGTAGGAAGATAATTTACCTGAAACATTTCAATGCATTGAATATGTATTATTCAAAATGGTCCAATTATTGATTCACTGTAAACATAAATGTCATATTTTGTCTCTGTTGTAAATTATAGAAAACCACCATATTAACAGTAAAAACCAAAACGTTTCAGTTCATTTCTGTTTGAAAACTTATCTTGAAAATGGTTGAACTTTTCTGTGGAAATATATTTTTTTTAAACTCTGATCTCTGCTTCTCTTCGTCTGTTTTTCAGATTCACTACCAGAAACTTTTACATTAATCTGAGGAACGATGTGAAGGTAAATCTGATGTTTAATTTCACCAACTCAACATGAATGTAAAGCCATCAGTTTTTCTTTTGCTGTAAAGTTTCCCTCCGTCTGCTGGATGGAAGCTAACTGCAGATTAAAGTTTTTCATTTCCTGTCTGATCAGAACCATTTCTGTTCACGCTCCAAAAAAGCAAAACATTAATCTTCTCTTCCTAACTTTTAGATGTTTCAAATGCACGTTATTCTAAATGTATCTTTTTTTTTTAAATTCACTTCTAAACCACTGCAGTGAACCTCTGTCTTATATGTGGACATTTTTTTGGTAGAAAAAAAACTTTTACATTTTTCAGCAAATTATTGACCATAGATTTAGAACAAAAAAAAATTCTAGCTCCACTGGCAGATTGTCTTAAGTGTGGGAAAACAAATCAGGAATGTTAGAACTAGTACTTTTTAAATTATCTAGTTAATTGTAAGTTAGTTTGGTCTGTGTTCTAGCCTAGTAAAATATTTTACAAGATTTAGTGCAGTTGCAGGTAGGACATAAGCAAAGCTAGCAATTAAAATATTTACAGAAAAAATCAGAGGGAATTTCCTTTATTAAACCAAACAGATCTGTTCTGTTCATCACTGAAACTTTTTCTCCATTTATTTTCAGTCAGAAATCCAACCCTGGGAGTTTCCTGAAGGTTTCTGCTGGAGCTCCTGGTAATGTCTCTGAAAACGGGAACAGAAAAGCGTCAAAGTGAGGCGGCCGGCGCTAACGTCACGTTTTCTACGTCTGTTTACCTGCAGGTTGTCGTAGTGGGTTCTGCTGCAGCAGTGCAGGTCTTTATCAGCGCCTTCGTTGAGGTAGAAAACCGAGCAAAGGTTACAGAAATACGCCAGTTTCTGGACCGTGAACTCCTGACCTGAATCAGCAAAAAAAAAAAAAAAAATTAAAAGTTTCAAAATGAAAGCTCACAGACTAATGTTTATGTTGACTTGAGGTGGTTTGTGGCTTTTCCAAAGAGCTCATGTGCTAAAAACAGATTTCCACCGTCAGTTGGGGTGAAACCCAACTGACCACCTAACACACCAGCAGCTCCACTCTGACCTCACCACTTCCATCTGAATGAGACTCGTTCTCACCTAGAGGGCGTTCCGGGTTGAACGGCGGCAGACTGACATTGGCAGCAACAGGTGGAGACTGGGATCGAGATCTCTTGGCTCCAGGTCCGACCGGCTCGCTCCGCTGTCTGCCAACAACTGCAGAAGAAGAAGAAATTACAATCCGGATGCTTTCATAGTCTTACCGTCCTCTGGCAGTCTGCGCAAACTTCTCATCTACCTGTGAGGAACAACCGTCTGGTTTTATTTGGAACATTTTTCGTTTCATAAATGCTGGAAATATTTAACATACAGTACAAAGTAATTAATTTGCACCTTTACCTTTTACAAAAGTCTTATTGAAGGGCAATTTTGTTGAGACCAAGCCTGCAGTAATAAATCAATTTTTAAGTTTATTGATCTTTGAGTGTGTTTGCCATTATATTACCTGAAGATGGTCTAAAACGTTCATTGCAATAACATCTGCGACAATTTATTGTCCAGCAACATTAGTTATGACAGAACCAGTTAAGAATCCATAATAAATTTTATAGGCTTTGGTTTAATTATTTTAAATATTTAAAAAATTCCAGGCCTAAATGTTCCTTGGAGTTGAAAAGCTGTAGTTGAATTATTTATGGTCCAGTAAAACATATTTCATGTTGCAGTGCAGTAACTCATGTTTCTATGATGCAAATTTAGTTTTCCAATTCCATTTTTTCATGGAAATTTTGATTTTTCACCTTTTGTTTGAGCCAAGCTGGATTCTTTCTTCTCCTCCTTCAAACATTCAATGTGTGGCTTCTGGTCACCAGAACCAGAACTGCTGTCCGTTTCCTCCAAATTCTTTTGGATCTCAGGCTGAATGTCGCCTGAAGCAGCAGAAAGCGACTCCTTCTCTTCTTCTTCTTGTAATTCTGGTTCAGTGCTGACCTTTTGACCTCTGGTGGATTTTCTCACTTTGAAAGAAAACATTCAGTGATTTTTCTGGATTTGTGTCCAGATCTCTCCATTTAAACATTTCGTCAGTACCAGGAGTCGTCTTCGCTTTCTTTCTGGGTCGGCCTCTGGTTCTGGGAGCTTTTACTTCCTGTATTTCTTCTTCTGCTGTTACAATGTTCACAGTCTCATCTGAAACAACAAATCAAAGTTTCAACCTGGCAGCAGCACTAAAACCGATTATTTTCCTTCACAATAAACAGATTTGTTTCAGTCCAGCATGAAAAAAATCGAACAAAAAACTGGAAATTTGTCAAAATAAAGTTTGATTCTTGAGTCAAATCCCTTCAGAAGGGAATCTAGATGGATAGTTTGTATATTTTTATCCAAAGCCACATCCTTTGGAGACAGAAAGAGTTTTAATTCACTATTATACATCATGTTTGTGATGGTATTCTGCAGCACAGACGAGGTAAACTAAAATAAAGCTAAATTTTATGTTTTTAAATGTTTCTCACGCCTTATACAGCCAACTGGTCCAAAAACCAAACAAAAGAAATCTGCCAATTACAATAACATAATAAAACATAAGGTAACCTTTGTTTTAATTACACAGATCAATAAGTAATAATAAATCGTGTTGAGGTAAAACACCTTCCCGCTCAAATTTAATGCTTAAACATACAAAGAAAGTAAAAAAAAAATCTCTAAAAAATATTTTTTTCTACATTTTCTGGCATTTAGAAAATAGAAATAATTCTAACAGACTTAAAAAAATATATATCTGCCTCTTTAGATTTATGAAAATATCAGATTAAAAGCCTAAATCTGGAAAATATTTACTTCTGAAACTAAACGCTAGACTGAACCCAATTACAAAACTTTGCAGTTTAAATACTAAGAACTTTCAAAATCTTGAGAAAAATTAATTGAAATTCAACCATTTTCAATTATTTGCATCCAAACCCGGTAAATAACTGATCTGTTGTTGAAAACATAAACCTGGAAACATTCGGACAAACGGACCCGTGCAGCTGCCTTCATGTTTCCGCTTGGCAGATTTTGGGGTTTCATCTGGTTTAATCTCCGCATCATTTCCATCCAACAAGACCTAAAAACAGATTATTTAGCCAAATCGTTGATGAAAACACCAATATGAACCCACTAATACATTATTATGCTCACCTCAGACATGAGGGAGCCATCTTTGTCCTCCATCTTGTCCTCCCGTGGGTCAGGATTGGTTTTAGTCTCAGGTTCTGGTGTCATTTCTTTTGGTCCTGCTACAGATTCTTCTGACGGTAAATCCTCTGAATTACAGGTGAGCTGATCCAGACTCTGTCGCTCTGAAACGTCCCATTTTGTTCCTTCAGGATCAGCATTTGTTAAATCACCAGCTAAGACTTCCTGTTTGGACTCTTCAATACTAGCTAATGCTAATTTAGCATCAGCTAGCAAAGTCAAACTCTGTTCCTCTACGATTTCCTGTTTGGACTCTTCTGCACCAGCTAATGCTACTTTAGCATCAGCTAACAAAGTCAAACTCTGTTCCTCTACAACTTCCTGTTTGGACTCTTCCATGCTAGCTAATGCTACTTTAGCATCTTTCATATGATCAGCTGCCTCAGTCAGACTCTTTTCCTCTGCAGCAGGTAAATTCTCAGCATCATCATCAGCAAACTGAGACAAAAAGTCCTCTAAAATCTTTATTTTGGATCTTTCCTCGTCAGATAAATCGTCATTAGTGACATTTACATCTTCGGCTAACCGAGTCAGACTTTCTCCTCTTAAGATGTGTCCTTCTGACCTTTCAGCAGCAGATGAAGCCACACAAACTTCTGTTACTTCATCAGGCAGTTGAGTCAGACTCTGTTCCTTCAAAATGTCTTCTTTTGTTTCTTCTGCACCAGGTACGTCAAGTGCAGCAACGCTAACACCACCAGCTAACTGAGTGAGACTCTGTTTCTCTACGACTTCCTGTTTGGACCCTTCTGCACCAGATAATGCTATTTTAGTATCTTTCACATCATTAGCAGCCTCATTCAGACTCCTTTCCTCCAAGACTTCCTGTTCGGACCCTCCTGTTCTGGATTTTGCTATTTTAGCATCGCTAACACCACCAGCTAACGGACTCAGACTCTGCTGCTCCACAACCTCCTGTTTGATCTCCTCTCCACCAGATAATACTACTTTAGTATCGCTAACACCACCAGCTAACAGACTCAGACTCTGCTGCTCCACAACTTCCTGTTTGATCTCCTCTCCACCAGATAATGCTACTTTAGCATCGTTAACATCACCAGCTAACGGACTCAGACTCTGCTGCTCCACAACTTCCTGTTTGATCTCCTCTCCACCAGATAATGCTACTTTAGCATCGCTAACACCAGCTAAAGTCAGACTTGGTTGCTCGAGGATTTCCTGTTTGAAATCTTCTGTTGCAACTAAAGCTACGTTAGCATCTGTCACGTCATTAGCAGCCTGAGTCAGACTCTGTTCTTCCAAGACTTCCTGTTTGGACCCATTAGAACCAGCTAACGCTACTTCAGCATTGCTAACACCCGCTAACAGACTCTGCTCCTCTGTGGAACCAGTTGTTATTGTGTCTTCTCTTTCAGCTTTAACTTCATCCTTTGCTCCACTTCCTTCTTCTTCGCTCATCATCTCCTGAACTTGATCATCAACAGAAGCTACAACTTGAAGCTGAGGATCCTCTTGTTCCTCATTTCTTGCCATCTCCACTGTTTTCTCTCCATCTTCTTTACTAGCGGTTGAGTTTGTATCATCAGTAGGTTCTTCTGCAGGACCTTCTTCATCGGCTACTGGCCTGGAGAGACTCTGTTTCTTCAAGGCGGCCATTTGTTTTTTCGTTGCTCTGGTGTTTTTCTTCGGTCTTCCTCTCCTTGCTTTCCGTTGTACTGCTGGTTGATCTTCCTCAGCCTCTTGCGCCTCTTCAGCATCTTTCACATTATTAGCAGCCTCAGTTGGACTCGGTTCCTCCAGTTCTTCCTGTCTGGACCTTTTTAGGCCAGATGCCGTTACTTCAACATTGCTAACGCCTCCAGCTAACTGAGTCAGACTCTGTTCCTCTGAGACCAGCAGTTCTGCAGACGGAATCAAATCATCATTTTCCTTTTTGATGATTTCATCTTTTGCTTCACTTCTTTCTTCTTTACTCATCACCATCTCCTGAACTTGATCATCTATAGAAGCTGCAGCTTCCTCATTTCTGGCTGAGGTTGTCCCGTCTTTAAGTTCTTCTTCATTGAGATTCTGCTTCTTCAAGTCAGCCATTTGTTTTTTAGCTGCTCTTGTGTTTTTTTTCGATCTTCCTCTCCTTGCTTTCCATTGTACCACTGGTTGATCTTCCTCTTCTTCTTTTACATAAAGAACAGCCTCAGTTGGACTCGGTTCCTCCAGTACTTCCTGTTTGGACCCTTCAGCATCGCCACCAGCTAACTGAGTCGGACTTTGCTCCTCTGAGGCCAGCAGATCTCCAGACGGTATCACGTCATCATTTTCCTTTTTGCTGATTTCATCTTTTGCTTCACTTCTTTCTTCTTCGCTCATCTCCACGTCTTCTTTCAAAGCCGCTGAGTTTGTTTCGTCAAGTTCTTCTTTTTTGACGGTTTGGTTGAGACTCTCCTCCTTCAAGGCGGCCATTTGTTTTTTAGTTGCTCTCGTGTTTTTCTTTAGTCTTCCTCTCTTTGGTTTCTGTTGAACCGCTGGTTGATCTTCCTCAGCAGCGTCCGGTGTCTCATTAGTAGCTTCCTCTGTCTCTTGTGCGTCTTCTTGTCCTGTTTTGCTGCTTTTTGCTCTCGTCGTGTATCTCCTAGCCGTTGTCTCCTGCTTCTTCTGAGGCTTTTCCTTCTCCTCAGCTTTAGATGCTTTGCTCCTTGTGCTCCTTCTGGGCTTTTCCTCTGGCGGAGTTGAAGTATCGTCTGTTTTTTCTTTCGGTTCATCGTCTAGTTTTGGACCTTCAGATTCAGTTACGGGCTGATCATCTGTTAAAGTCACTTCCTCTGAGAGTTCTGCTTCAGGAAACACATTGGAAGAGTCTTTCTTGTCGTGAATTGGGCCAGAACCTTCACGCTGATCTCTACTTGATGCTTCTTCTACCAGAACCTCTGAAGTTACATTCTTTGGCTCATCGGTTTTCACTGCCACCTGCTGGTCCGTCTGTGCCACCGCACCCTCCGTGGGTTTATCTTCCTCTTGAGGAATCTCTTGAGCAGCAGCTTCTGGTTTCTCGCCGTCCTTTGGAGTTTCTTCGCTCGGTTCCGTCTTCTTGGACTTGGAACCAGCAACTCCTTCTTCTGTTTTTGAAGGAAAATGGTGTTAAAACGTTTCCAGAAACGGAAACCTACTTATTTTTTATGCCTTTTACCTTTTGGAGGTTTGGGTTTCGGCCTCACTTGTCGTTCAGGCTTAACAGATTGCAAATGTGTCTCGAGGTCAATGGGAAGGTTTCCAGTCAGCTGCAGTCGCTGTTGTAGAGTCACCAACCTGAAAAGAAGGAAGAAACGAGTTTGATTTTCAGTATTTTTGGTCCAGATATCTTAGTTCAAGTGTATGAAGATATTTGGACTTAAACTTTACAAAAACATTTTGTAACAAATCACTAACCACTAACACGGTTAGTGATTTATGGCAGCAGCAGAAAGGAACTGGTGGCAAATGAGGTAGGGCAAGCAATCTTTGAATTTATTCAGTGTCGTTGCCATTTTGGCAAAACTTGACAGTTTAATTACCTTTAAAAAGGTCAACAAATGAATGTTTGTTTGGATAATTTGTGCCAGAAGTGGAGAACTTACGGTTCGATGCGTCCGACTTTCATCCTACAAACAGACAGGAGAAATTTATAAAATTAAATAAACAAACGGCATCAGGAACCATTTTCTGAACTTCTGATCAGAAAAACAAACCAGTTTTCATCTTCAGTTAAGTCGTCCAGGAAGAAAACTTTCTCCACCACTCGAGCGACAGCAGCGGAGTCGGACATCTCAATGTAGATCTGAGGAAGGAAACAGAATCAAGGCGATTCGAGAAATAATCTGTGGGGTTTTTTACATATTAAACAAGGATCTGAATGTTTATGTAGGGAATAATCTCCTGAAATCCCAGTTTCTCATTTTAAATGCTTCTTTTTCCACTCTTGTTGCTTTTTCCTCCATTTTATCCCCGGTTGAACCTCAGAGTGCGTTTGTTTCAGTGTTCTGCGTTTCGCCGTACCCTGTTGGCGAGATGCAGGAAGTTGACGAAGGGCGTGATGGACGCCACCACCTTCATGACCACAGTGACGACATCTGGAGACGCGTCGAAGGTTTCCACAGACAGGAGCCGCTCCTCCAGAGGGCCCGAGTCGGGAACCGGCTGAGAAACGAAACCAGCAGAACCTCAGGACGGATCCAATAAAACCAGAGTTGAAACCAGTCGGTACTTACCCTGCTACTCCATTTCATCACGTTTTTGTACAACATCTCCTGCAGAAGGACGACAAAACACACGTCTAAGTAACAAATCGTCTGTTTTTGGAATCTACGTAAAATTTTTTAAAATGTTTTTCAGAGCAAAAAGATGGAAAAAAATAAACATTTTAAGTTAAATTCTGATTTAAAAAGTTATTTTAATTTCCCTCTAGCATTAAAGTATTACTGAATTTGAATTAATGTTAAAACATAAATGTTGAACTTGTTAGTGAAGGTGCTGCGTGCCTCGCTGGCGCCGTGATGCTCCATGTTCAGGGCGAGGAACGCGCGCAGTTTACAGTCGTTGATGCTCAAAACTTTATTCACGTGATCTTTGATGAAACGGTCGCATGTCGACCAGTCGCTGAAATAAACAAAGGCCTGAAGGAGGAAGGGAGAGACACGGTTCTTCATCACAGTCACAAATATAAACCCATGTGTCATGATGAAGATTTTAACTTTAAAATATTTTTTTCAGAAAAGTTCCACGAACGACCAGAAAAGATCGAAAAGCATTTTACAGAAATCTGAAGGCTGGAAAACCCAAATAAATCAAAAACGATAAAAATCTGTTGTTGAGCTCAGATCCATTAGTTCAGTAATTTAGCAGCAGATTTTCATTGGCTAAAATACTTAATTAACTGCAGACCCTGCAATTAACTTGATTAAAAATTAAAACAAAACATGGTGTCAATCAGCTGTGCAGCAAAAACATTTGTTTGTGCCGGAAAATTAGACTTAAAAATTATAACAGCACAACTGTCTGGTTAACCTTTGACCTCTGAAAACATTTATTAATATTTTTAAAGCGATAGCGGCACAAAATGTTTCTGCTGCACAAACGTTTGACACCAACTTGGTTTAGTTTGACTAAAGCTGCGTAGCCAACATCACTCAGTAACATCTCATAATCCCCTCATAAAATAAACCATAATCTCGGACATTCCCAGATTCCCTGCAGCGATTCCCGGCCGGCTGTCGGCTCCTCACCCTCCTCTGCAGAGGCAGGACGACCACGTTGGAGCAGAGCGTCCTGAGCGTCTTCTCTGGGAAGTACGGCCAGGCCAGCCGGGCCACATCCTCCTGCGTGTAGCCGCCGGTGGGCAGGTTGGTCAGCATGACGGCGCAGGACGCCGCGCTCCAGCCGTCCACTTCCTGCTCAAACAGGAAGTTACAAACATAAACATGGGAGCATGTTCTGTGTCCAGAATACTTCATTATGTTTCCGTTAGCTACAGAAGAGGAAAAACACTAAATTATGAACTAAAGTCAGAATGAAATCTTGTAAAATTGCTCGGCCCCCTTTTCGCTCCTTCTCTGTTACAAGAGAGGAAAAAAAGAAACATGACTGAAACGTATCATTTTCTCTTTGCTCAGGAAAAAAGTCAGAATTATGAGACTAAAGTCAGAATAAATTTGTTTTAGTGGCCGTCTGTGTATAATTGTTTTTATATAATAAAAATCCAATACAATTTTTTTATTTCATGTTTTTCCCTTTTAAAACTGAACACGAAGTAAAGAGAAAACAAAAACAAACCAGCTCACCGTAAAGCAGGAAACTTTTTTAAGTTTGATATAATCTGAGAAGAAAAAGAGGAAACGTAAATAAATGAACCCAATTTACTTTGGTGAGGGGCATTCTGGGTAAGTAAACGGCGTCTCTTACTCGGGACGTCGAACCACGGAGACGACGTTGGGAAAATAAACGGGTCGGTTTTCATGGTGATCCAAAATGGCGGCTTGGTGTTTGGTGGGAGGTTATATTTCCCTGTTTGGGGAGGAGAGAATATTAAAACCGAGAGGTTAAAATGTTTGGGTGGGAAACAGCAGACAGAGGAAATCTCTGATTAAAAGGCTGTAAATGGTCCAAAAACATTCAGGGTTCAGTCAGTACATTTCAAAGATAAAACCGTCTGGGAACTTTTCTAAAAGAGCAAAGAATTAAAACATAATAGCATAAAAAACAAAAGGTCTTTATTTTCTAGGCATTTGGTTATAAATCAGGTCATTCTCTGTTAGTTGGTACTTTTCTCTTTTAATAAAAATTAATCTTTCATATTGAGGCTTTTTGCTTCATTATATAACTAAATACTTTTTATAACCTGGTTTTCATACAGCGCCCCCTGAAGGACACGGCAAGCTTTATTTTTTTTCGTTTTATCTCAATATATTTACAAAAACACGCTGGTCTATTTTATGTACAATCACAATTTAAGTTTATCTGAAAACTGAGAACGTTATAAGAACAAGATGAAAGGAGAATAAAGTCGTCAGTCTCTGGTGATCCAGAGACGTCAGCTGGTTTGGTCCGGACAGGAAGTCGTACCTCGTGACTCGCCGAAGGCGTCCGGCGCCTTCATCCTGAGCAGCTGGTGAGAGCGACCGGCTTCCTGTCTGCTGTACGACAGGCCCAGCAGGTCCGCGGCGCTGATCGACCCAAACTCCACAAACACCTGGAGACACAAACCGAAGAGTCCGGCCGGAGCTCAGGGGGATGCAGAACACGGACCAGAACACAGAACGCGGTCCAGGTGTGTCGGTACCTTGTTGAGAAGCGGCAGGAAGTTCTTCACCGTAAACTCGTTGATGAGAAACTCTCTGAGCTCCTGGGTTTCGCTGTGAGAGACGTGGTGGAAGAAGACGGTTCTGGACCCGTCGTCTGTGACGTTCTGGTCGGAGGAAAGCAGCAAACGTTTAACCCAGATGATCGATCCAGTCCGTCAGCAACGCTACATGAAAACAGCCGATTTAGATGGAATCTGACTGATTTGATCAATCGGAGGCTCTGAAGGCCTGAAGGCTTGAGTTGTTTTAAAGTCAAAGTACGTGAGGAAATCCAGGGAAGTGACTGGAATGTTTCAGAAAAAAAAACCCCACCACACTCCCCAAGAGAGGACCTTGTATAGATGGAGCTGAACAATAGATCAATAAATAGATCAATTGAATATTCAACATTATTCACTGAACTTTGATCCAGAACCAAAACAGGCAGAGGAAAAGCTTCACTAAAGCTCTTAGCCGGAAAAGAAGTGTTGAAATCAACTGACTCCCTTTTTGGTTACCTAGCAACGCCTTGTAGAGCAACTCCTGGTTACCTGGCAACGCCTTGTAGAGCAACTCCTGGTTACCTAGCAACGCCTTGTAGAGCAACTCCTGGTTACCTAGCAACAACATGTTAAGTAACAGCCGCAGCAGCAGTTTAAGGTTTTGCTCATAACTGGTTAAAAATAAGAAGAACAGAGAGGAGAAAAAACTGGATAAACTTAGTCTGGCCATGATTTAAAGAAACTGATCAATAATTATTGATATGAACAGATATGAGACCATTATATTGTGATGCGTTTGTCCAGCCCTGCCTGTGAACTAGGAACGTAATCTGGGATGTTAAAAATAAAATCTCAGATTTAAGATTTATTCCATATTTTAATATTTTGCTATTTTTCATGCGAGTTCTCATAAAATTGCTACTTTATTCTCCTAATATTACGTCTGTATTCTTGTCATATTACGATTTTACTCTCTTAATTATAAAGATAATCGCAGCCTGGCTAAAAAACGAGCCTTTTAACAGAACCATCCGTCTACAGTTACAACTGTATCCTTGATCTGCAAACATCACTGGAACCTGAAGCCTCTCTGAGGTTTCAATGTTTTCCAATGATGCATAAAATGTAACAGTGGCGGGTTAAAGCGGAGTGTGTGGCTGTGTGTTCACTTACACAGCGAATCCGTTTCATCAGAGCCGAATAAAACTGGAACTGGAACAGAAACAAGAGCCGATAAAATGAACAGACAATAAAACTGAAACGAGAACAAAAGAAATAACTTCTACTTTAGTCAATGTTAAGTAGATTTAAAAAAAAACGGTCGCCAGGTTGGAAAACTTCTTCTTTCACTTTTATAGATCAGCAACAGTTACAAACAAATGTTAAAAACTAAAAGCACCGTTAGCCGTTTGGTTCCAGTAAACAACAGAAACTCTGTAAATACAAACTATTCAGTTAAATTCTGTGTTTTTAACTCACAAGTCTTTGAAACTTTGGAATCATTTGTTCGTAAAACCTAGAAACAACATTTCTGCCCAACATGAACCTGGTAACAGAAACCAGCCTGTTGACGTTTATTAATGTAAATATGTTAAATAAAAACATGAGGATCTGATGCTGACAGGCGTCATTGGGAAGCTGCCACGAACAGGCCTGATGCAGATCTGCTGCCCCCTAAAGGCAACGCCGCCACACGTCTCCGTCAGGAGGTTACGAAGATCTTCGCCGCTCGGCATGACGGCCAAAGCCTGATGGGAAAATTAAACGACAACATCAGGATTTATAAACCTGCAGAAACACAAAAGATTTGCTCCTTTTACGCTTCGAATTCAACTGATGTTTTCGTTTGGCATTCAAATTTGTTTATTGGTTGAAACATTTTCAGGGTTTGAAAACTTGGGTTAGAATATCAAGCACCTCTACAAAGTAAAAAATATAAGAAACCGACAGGCTGGTGGTAAATCTGGAGCTCACCAGGCCGGACTGGGGAAGGCAGTAAATGGTGTCGACTTTGTGTTTGAACCCAAACGGAGCGAGCTGCTCGGTCAGCTCCTCCTCCGTGTAGCTGCAGGCTTCGACATCTGGGAGGTTGCTGATCAGAAACACCTCAGGAAACTAAAGGAGAAGAAAACAGCTGAGATCAAAGAAAACCTATTAAACTGTGTGAAAAACGGAGGCGACTCACTTCTGTCATCGATTTTACTTCTTCGTCTGTAAAACACTCTGAAAGCAAAAGAGAACAGCAGTTAAAGCTGGAGGTCACGATTCAGAGGCAAAACGACACTCTGCGTTTCTTACTGAAAGTTTCTGTCGGCAGCAGCGACTGCAGCCGATCCCCCACTGTCAGGGAGGTTTCCGGGTCCAGCTGATAATCGTCACCTGGATCCACTTCAGCCGGTTCCGACTCCAGCTTCACCTCAGAGTCTGGAAGAGGCGACATTAACGAGTCCCGATCAGGAATATCTCCTAAGTTACAGTCCTATAAAGAAATTACTGAACTGACGGAAAATCCACCCATCTTCTCCACCAGATTATTATTGGTTCATTATTTGTTTACGGTGTTTAAATTAGTTTTTCTGAGCTAAAATGCCAAACAGAAAATCAAGACACATGCAGGGATTTATACCAGCAACATGAAGAGTTATTTAAATTATTCATTTTCCCACAAATAACTGATGATCCGCTCAGCAACTTTTCCAAATATCTTAGCATCAAAACCAAATATGAAAAAAAAATAAACATTTTGGTCGTCAAGATGCTCAACGGAAAACAAACAGTTGAGCCACCATCATATTTGCACCGTTTTAGATAAAGCAGCAATAATAACCATGAAAATAATCATTTATGAGGCAGTTAACTTCAGTAACTGAAAACAATTTATATTTAAACAATAAAAGTTTAGTGTGAATTTAGACGCAATCAGCTGAAGACATTAATTGATTATTACTTGTTTTCAAATAAAATACACAGTTTCAGGTATTAATATTGCTGTTATGGCTGATGAGCAACATTTACTGATATTATATACATTCCACTAATGTTTCAACACCTTTGGTAAAAAAAAACAAACAGATAAAAATAAATATCAGTCCAGGTTTATTTATCAAACCAATACGTTAAAAAATGATAATAATGCCAACGATGGAGCCGATATGTTGTGCATCACTGGAGCGTTTAAATGAAATATGAGTGTAAAGGTAAAATATTTACCTTCTTCTGCATCCTGACGACGTTCTTCTTGTGCAGGAACGTCTTCCTGATCGGTTTTAGGTTTTACGGCATCGGGCGTCTCGTCCGGCTCCTCAGGAGCTGCTGCAGGTTTTTTGGTTTGACCTCCTGATCCGTCTCCCTCCGTTTTACGTTTCTTTGCAGCTGAAGACGTTTCTGCTTTAGCCGCTTCGTCTGCAGGCCAACTGAGTCGGCGGAGAAAACGGCAAAGGTTTAAAGTTCAACGAGAAGAAACGGAAAGAATCGAAACGATTAAAATATAACTCACGATTTCTTCTGTTGTTTAGCAGACGTGGAACCAGGAGGTATGAAAACACAGTCCTGTAAATACACAACCGTTAGTACAACATTTCAGATGTAAATTCAGTTTTTATTCACTTGGAAGCTGGTATTTGTGGTGTTTCTTGAACATTTTCAGTGTTTCGTGAAGGATAAATTAAAAACCCATGAACTTTGGACTCACGTCAGTGACGACGGTGATGGTGCCTCCTTTAAAGTCGAAGCTCTCCATGCTGCGAAGAACCTCTGCATCCTCTTCCTCCTGGAAAATGACGGTAGCCTGCATGTGCACAACAGACACACATTTTAGGACGTTTTTCCCTGTAGTTGTTTATTTTGGTAAATTTGAAGCATTTTATTTAATTCTTCAAAAGTCAGTTTTCATGTCGTAGCCAGCTATGCTGGTTTTTTGTAAACCATAAGTTCTATCAGTTTAGTTTTTTCTTTAGGCAGTTAATATTTAAGAGATACAGTCATGTCCACCACCAGGGGGCGTGGTGGAGCAGAATTATTTGTTGACCGTTTTTAATCGGACGTACCTCGTGTCTGGATCTGTACAGCACAATTGACTCGACCTTCCCAAACGACTCCATGGCGTTCCACACGTCGTTGTACGAGTGATTGCTGAAGATCCCTCTGAGCTTCACCGTGTTCGGATCGTCCTGCAGAGCAGACAGAAACCAAACGGAAAACATTTAGAGAGGCAGACATTTAGTCTATGTGTCGCGAGAAATCGTACTCTGGGTTTTCTTTCAGATGTTTGAATGTTTTTGTAAGCAGAAGATGCGTAAATTAATGAGTAAAACTGATTGGAAAAACAAAGAGAAAAGAGGGCGTATAAACAGAGACCTTAATATTATTAAAGAAAACTTATATTGATGATCTGATCATGTGATCGGCATCAACTGTAACATCCACAGTTTTATTTCCATTTCTTAATTACTTGCCTCAGTTTCCCGGGGACTAGGCCTTGTAACAGAAAACGATGACGATGTCGTCTTCTGCTTTTTGAGTTCAGCCAACAAGGCAGGGGTCATAGATTTCACCACCGCCTCCAAGTCCGATTGCTTTGACAGAGACTGGACGCCTAGAAAAGGATCAGCAGAATCACTGGGTTGGTAGGTTTACTACAATCAGTCAGTTAGAGGTGATTAAAGGCAAAAAAAAACCCCTGTAAAAACATGGCACAGTACTACACAGGCATTTCATCGACATAACCTTCCATGCTAATAATGTCAGTTGCGTCATAAAACAAGATAACTCAATAACCTGATGATGGGAGTCACTTTATAATACAAGACACTATTATACTCTGATATTTGTAGTGCAACAGAACCTGATATGGTTATAATGCGAGTCTCTTTCCAAAACAAAATAACCCTTTATGCTGATGATGTGAGTCTCTTCCTAACATAAGATAATCTTACATACTGACAGTGAGTTTCTTCTTCTACAACATGTCCTATTAGGCTGATGATGTGACTCTGTTTCTGTTAAGTGTTTCTAATTCAAAAAAGATTTGCTTTCTTGGGCGGGGTAAGAAATTGAACCCTAAACGGCTGAGTCAAAAACGCATCCTTCACCCCAACTCCACACACTGAAGACATTTAATGATTTGGTCAGGTCTGGGAAACTAAATCAGGCCTGATGGAGCATATATTTATTCTTGTTCTCAGTTTGAAATTGGAGTAACCATTTAATTTTTTTTTTTTTTTAACTGTCGATTATAAAATATTTCTCAAACCTGAAGCTTCCAGCAGTCTCTTCGCCAGTCTCTCTGCGCTGGTCGACCTCCTCCGTTCAGGTGTCGACCTTTCCGACGACGATCGTCTCTCTCTTCTCTTTCTCTGTTCTCTCTCGCGGCTCCTCGATCGTGAATGGTAGTGGTGGGTCGAGCGGGACTTGTACCGAGGACTTGAGGAACGAGACCGGGACCTGATCAAAGTTTGCATTAAAAAACTTGATGTGATTTTTATGGAAACTTTTTGAGAACTTTTAGAATGCTTTCAGAAAAATGCAGTGGTTTTAAACTTTCTAAATCTCTTAAGTGTACCTGTCATTCCAGTGTTTCTTCTTTCTCTTGTAGTCATGGTGACGCTGAGGGCTACGCGAGCGGGAACGGGAGCTGCTGCTGTCCTTTTTTCCCTTCTTGCGGCTGCGCTGTGGGCTGCGTGAGCCAGAGCGCGAGCGGCGGTGGGAGCTGTGGGAACGAGAACGACTCCTCTGCTGGGTTGTGGGTCTTTTATCTGAAACTCTACAAAGGCAGCAACAAGAGAGAATAACAGAAAACTTGTAAACATTGCTTCTTCTCAGTTTAAATGGATGTGGTTTCATTTGGAAAATATATATAAATATATTACCTCCTGTCTTGTATCACACCATCCCAGTCTGGATATCTGTAATAACAAAACAGCAGGAAACGGGTCACAATTTGGCAAAGGAAGGATATCTGCACGAGTGAGAGGCATTCATAAAATATTTTTTAAAAATGCACAACAAAAACAAAAAGCACAGCTTTTTGACTCCTTGTTGCACTTAAACTCAAAGTCAAACTTCCTTCATCAAGTGTAGTCAAGCTAACTTTACTCCACTACTAATTTCTCAATGAAAACCAAAATATCGCCTGCATATTGAAAAGACAGTTACAGGGAAATTATTTTTTCTATATTTTGTTCTCTTCACACATGAATTAAAAAAGGAGAGGTTGATATAAAAGCTGAAACATGTTACACAAACAGAGGGTTCTCTAAACCTCACAGATGCAAGTCAACAAACATCATTGATCAATATTTCTCTCTTTAAATCATCCTAAAGTTCCCACAGCACAGTCCAGTGCTGACCTGGACAGAAATTACCAACAATTATTGCAGAAAACACCAGGTTTCATGTCTAGTACTAGACAGTAGCTACATATCAATATGTCTTGGACTAAAGGGCATTTAATACAACGGTAAGTTTATCAGGCAGCTTAGAACCACACCCACAACAAATCTAGTTTTAAAAGATTAGATATGATTCAAACTATGTTTAAAGATTGGAGCAGTGGTGGGAACAGCTAGCTAAAAAGATGCTATAACCCTTAAAGCGCTGAAAATGCGCTACACCAAATGTATTTAGCAGAAGCTAATGCTAAAGTCCCATTAAGACTACAACCCCAAATTTAACTTTTACATTATGACTTTTAGGTTCTATAATGTCTTTATACATCGTATTTAGGTGTTTTTGTAGGTTGTTCTCTATTGTTCATGTTTTATTTTGTTGGCGCGTTTCATGTTTAAAATAGTTATTTTGGTCAAAAAGTGAGAGAACGAGGAGAGGAAACGGAACTGTTACGTAGTTTACCACTTCAAAATAAGAGCATGAATGTAAACGCATAACTACTTGAATAACAACGAAAAATTCAACACAAATGTTGAACTTTATTCAACTGAAACAATTACAAAACGGCCAAGTAAATGAGTGCTTCGGAATTTGTACAGCAAAATTTATTTATGGGGAGTCTAAGCATTTTCACAGTTAGCAAGAGCGCTAACTGTGCTAAGTCTTTGTCTTGTGCACCACAAGATAATGAAACACAAAACATACCAACAATTCAATGCATCCAATATCAAACTATAAGCAGAAAACCCGTGACCATTTGAAATAAGTCGACATCAGAGATGACAATGAAAACGTATATTGAAAGGAAAATACTGACTGTTTCCGAAGGAGCTTGCGGTTCTCATGGTGAACGGTGGAATCGTGGTGGAAAAGCCAATGCTGGTTGTCAAAGCAAAGAAAAGTTAGGAAGGAGTTTCACAACCAACAAGCTTTAAAAAGTAAACTAAAATGTCTTTTTCCCCTCCCAACACTGAACCCAACACACACATTTTTATTAAACTTTGAAGATGTTGACTTCTACTGTTATTATCGCATTGTTTCCCACCGTTTACAATTTTAATACATATTTGATTAAGTAGGCATTGTGTAAACAACAGTTCATTAAAAATTACACCCGACAAATTGGCTTAATAATTAAGAAATCTTTATAATTAAAACCAGGAAACACAGAAGTCACACAGGAGATAAAAACAGTCTTCTTGGGCTCTGGTCAGGTCTGATGCTGCCATCCTCGGTTCTGTGTCTTCTCAGCGTTTGGTAACGGCTTTCCAGGCAGGTTTGGATCAGGACAGATCACAACACAGAACCTGGGACAACTACAATGCGAGTCAAGGGCAGGAAGAAGAGGGAAATGGAGAACCGGACACTGGTATACTGCAGAAATTGGAGGAAAAGTCACAAAAGTCCACTTCAACCCTAAACACTGGATTTACAAGCAAAATCCCAAGAATTACAGACTTAAATTTTCACGTTATTTTAATTATTTAAAGTGACTGTACACGAGTTCTCTCCAATATTGAAGAAATAAACTAATGCAAGAATAATGGACACCCTGCTACACTTACCTTCATGGTCTCAAATTTTCTGTCACACAGAGTGCACCGATGTGGGAAGGCTGGCGGTGCAGCACACGCATAGTCGCTGATCATCGACCTCGACGGCAGACCCCTGAAAATCGCTACCTTTGGAGTGGAGCTGCTGTACACGGACTTTGACGAACTGTAATGCTTCTTTGCTTCAGTGTTTGGAGGAGTGGTGAGAGACCTGGAGACAAACGGACGCGACTCCTCAGGCGGTTTAGTTTGCTCCTTCGCCTGTGGCTTCGTCTGATCCGTTGCAGCTTTGCTTTGCTGAACGTTTGCTAGCTTCTCCTTCCTCTGCTCTTTGAAAACCTCTGGCTGTTGCTCTTGAGTTTTGTGAGGCTTATCAGTACGATTATCTTGCTTACAACCAACTTTGCCGCCTTCACTTGAAGAAGTACCAGACTTTGAATCTTGCTCCTCCCCCTGCGGAGAACAGTCTTTCAGGAGGTTGGCACTGGAAAACTTTGGTCTTTTCCTTGTTTCTGCATTTTTCTTTAGCAGAACAAGGGGAGTGAAGGACATCCCAGGTGCCTGGGCTGGTTGACTCTGTAGAGGTTTGGGTGGATCTGCTTCTGCCTTTGGAGGAACAAAGGTGGGGGTGAATTTCTCTGGAGCCTGGGTTCGGTGGGCCACTGGCTTTTTAGGTGGATCTTTGTCGTCTTCTGGGGAAATGAAAGGGATGTGGACCTTTTGAGGAGCCTGGTTTGGTTGAGTTTGTGGCAGCTTGGGTAGGTTGCTGCTTTGGGGAGTCACAGAACTCCTCACTGAGGCGAAACTAGTAAGAGAAACTGTCAGGCCAGGTAAAGGAACCTCTGACGTACTTTGTTTGAACGGTTCTTTGTAACTGGTGCTGCTGTAAGCATCAGGCACGCTTTTAGTCCCACCACTGGTGACTTTACTGGTGTTTTTAATTTCATCAACCACAGTGTAGCTCCCAGTATGTCCATAGTCAATCACTTTGGCAGGTTTAAAAATCCTAGAGATATCGTCCTCGTATATCTCTGGCACTTCGGGGCTGCTGTGCGTCTCCGGTTCACAGAAGCTTGTGGAGGGTTCGGGGTCAGAGTCGGGCGATGTCAAAGCTCTCTTCTCCTTCATGAGGCGAATCTGCTTCAAGATCAGAGCTAGATTATCAGAGTTTATCTGATCTTCAGGGAACATCAGGAGATATTCCAAGTCCTCTTTTTCAAGTCCAAATTGTTCAAGAAGGACGGCGGCAAGCTCTGGAGTATACTGCGACTGAGAAGGCTCGTCAGGACGCACTGGTTCGCTTGGAGTTGGGTCTTCATAACGTCTGGAACCGGACACAGATTGGTTACTCTGCCGTTTCTCGCTGGATGCAAAAAACCTATCATCACTGCTGCTGGGATAGTCGGATGAAGCTGGCGAATTAAATTTCACAGGAGTATCCCCTGTGGGCTTTTTCAAGATCTGCAACCAGCTCAAGGAGCTGTTGTCATCTTCATCCTGCGGCTCCCTATCTCTGCCTGCATCACCATACGACGCTACACTGGTGGAAGGAAACTCGTCTCTTTGAGTGGAGAAAAAGCGAGAACCATGGCTTACACGCGGCGGCACCAATTCTTCTCTGGTTCTGCCAACAAGTGATCTTTCCAGGTCCCTTTCTGACCTGGCCATCCTCTGTTCAGGCCTGTACGTCATCGGCAGCTCTGACATTTGAGGGATAGTTCTTCCTGAAATGTTACCAGCTCCAGAAAATGATGGAGAAGAGATAAAGTCCGAATCAGGTTCCATACGGTGCCGTGCCGTCCAGTGGTCCATGTTCGATCGTTCACTAAAGACTGGATGATCGGTCGGTCGTTGGGTGGGATTTTGATTCCTGGATGAATAGGGATTATACGGTGGAAATGACATGGCTTTACCGATTCTCCAGAAGTGAAGGTGCTGAACACCACAGGGAAGGACGGTGCGGACGTCAGGTTCTTAACAATTACGGTACCAGTTGTGACACTGACACCAACAGCTCATTGGTAATCTGTGTCACTGCTGCCATAAGACTCAACGCCTAGGATGACATGGTGGAAGCCGAACTTCTGCAGAAGAGATTACAACAGTCCAAAAACAGTAGCTGAAGACAAAGCAGGTCGTGGAGCAGAGCAGGCTCTTCCACAGGTATCAGCAATCGCCTGGTGAGCGTTGAGGTCTCAGCAGCTTCACATTCTTCCCAACATTAAGAAGTTCAGGTCTTTTACTGGCGAGAGAGAACAAAGAGGGTGAAACATCACAGGGCTGGTAAAAAGAGAGAAACCAAGGTCAGAACAGGTAAAGACATATGATCTTTTTCTTACATAACTAAAAATGAGGAACAAGCGCAAAGAATATCAACTGAATAGGTGATATTGGAAGACAAACTTCAAACAACTCTAAACCAAACTTTATTAAGACAAAAAACATGAATCATTGAAGAGATTCAAAAAGGTAGCTTGCTGTGGATTCACATCCTCTTTAAACTCACTTCAGCTTCTTCTGTGGTGCAACAGAGATGCTGAAAGTTTCGGACCCCTGTGCTTCACCGTACGACGTTCAACTTGAGTCTGGAGAAAGGCGATGAACAATCTGCTTTAAGAGATATTCACGACCATTACTAGTACCTTACATATTCAAGAGACGACCATTTTACTGGAAAAGGGTCACCGATGCTCTGAAGCGAGAAACAGGACCTTCCTGGGGAGAACTTCAGCTTCGTCACATTAAAAACAAAATCACCGCTGCAAACCATCCAAGCAATGACAAATACAGAAAAATTTAAGACAACATGGCAAATCTCATAACCAGGAATGGGAAAATCTACAGCAGGATAATGTTAAACAGAAACAACAAGATTCCGTGCTCCATCTAATCCATGGCAGAGCTGCGGTGGGTCGGTGCCAACTTCTGTAGTCAATGGATGAGAGGCGGCGTACCAACATGCCAGGTCATCAGGACACAGGAGAACCGAAGGTACAGTCGGACACACATCTTAAGAGCAATTTAGAGTATCCGGGTAACCTTACATGTCTGCTGGACTCTGGGCGAAAGCTGGAAGAAAAACATGCAAACTCCACATACAAAAACCTCAGAGGGGTTTGTGTGCCAGGAGCTTCCTGCTGCAACACCAAGTACCTTATGGTTTCAGGAAAATACCACAAAAATGGAAGAAAATGTGAAACATGACAAAACTATACTTACTTAGTCTACTACTAAAATAATAAATCTCCATTTTGGGTAAATGTGAGTGTATTTATACCAAGAACAGAAGCTGGTTGGAACAGAAATTCATAGATTAAGATACAGAAGCAGTGTTTGATTATTTTATAAGTAACTCTGAAGCATCCATGTAGGTTAAAACACACCAACAATATTGTAGAAACATAAAACATGCTAAATACCCAAATATCAATATAATATTGCAAGCAGTAACAACACTTTAAAAAGCAAAGAGGATGATTTTCATTTTGTTTGAAATTCATGTTTTTATGATGGATTGTTAACGGGCAAAGAACCTAATGCAGTCTTTAACTGTGAGACGAAACTTGAGGTTGTTGTTGGCCAAACAGCAGAACTTTTTTTTTAAAGGCTTAAAGAAACATCCTCAGTGGTGCAGGATGTTAACTGAAATGTTTCTTAAATTTATCAGTAGTTTCCAAGTGGGCATGTTTCTTTATTTAAATGTTACAACTTTTATCTCCGTCCCTGCAGTGAGCCTTGCAGCACATTGTTTATTATGCTAACAGACATGCTAACTCTTGCAGTGGCCATATGACTCAAAAGAGCCAAGCCATGACTAACTGTTTTCATATTTCAGGAAAAAAAACGTGTAAAAATTGACTCGCTCTATGTTTAATCATAGAAAACATCAAGTTGCTTTAAATAAAGACACCATTTGCTGCAGCTAGCCCTCAGAAACCCTTCAATAGAGAGAGGTTTGGCCGAGAAACGGTCAAAATGAGCTTCATTCTTTATTTGCAAAAAATATCCTTAGTGCAAAGTTTGTTTGTCAAGTTGTCATTTAGATTGAATAGATCATAAAGTAAATTTTACAGTATCTACAAATACAAGGAGATGATACAAAGCCAAAGTAAAAAAGAGCAATTCTGCAGCAGACATGGCTAAACCCAGTATAAACAGAAATACATCAGCGCAACAACCAACCTCAAAAACTGGAAATTATGCTTCACCAAACCAGCTCAAAGCAACTAAGCATGTTAAAGATACATGTCCACATCACATTGCAACAGTCTTCAATTGTTGTTTGGATTTGATATAAGTTAATAAAATAGTGAACAATTAAAAATAAGTGTTAATATTTGTGGTGTGCATTTTTGCATTCATTCCCTGAAGCAAACATTGTTTGGTGTTTTTCAACCCCATGAAACCCTCTATCTGCTTAAAAGCGCTATCAAGTGGTCAAAGCTTACATTTTTACCAACACATTCAAAGCTTCAGAGAGTTAAAACCAGAAAATCACCACATTTAGGCCAGTGTATGACTGATCATTTTAATTTAACCGAATCAGCTTAGCTGCCTTTATCCCAAAGTTCAGCTACCTCCAGACTTTAACAGTTAAATCTTCAGCGGATTTGCACATCTCAAAACAATTGAAAGCACCGGACTGTTAAACTCAGGTTAACAACACGATTCAATCCTAAAACAGAGCCGATTCTGTGTAATCTACGGATGGAGGTTCATTCACAACAGCTGCTTTCAGTTTTATGCATGCTAGCAGGAGCTAACGTTAGCATCCTGCGGTTCGTTCACAGACCGGTAAAAACCGGAACAAGGTTGAGGAACATGGAGAACAAGCTACATTTAAATGTCAGAGCCTGGTTTCGAAGTTACATAAACGTTTGATGTATACATACCAATAGTTGTTCACTCTCTGCAAGCGTTTGTCTAAGTTCTTCTTCGAATTGTGTCGATGAATAAAACAAAAAACGTCTTTACTGCCCCCTCCTGGTCCGGAGTGTCAACCGGAAACAGCCGTTAGCGTTAGCTCAAAAATCCCTCACAAAAATAACGTCTTCGGTTACTTTCATTATTTTTTCTTATTGAAGCTTTTAGTATTTGTAAAACTTCAGTGAGTTCAATTTTAGTTTTGTAAACATTTGATCTAAAAAAACCCATCTAAAAAAAAATCAAAAACACTTTTAGTAGTTTGAATTTTTTTTTTACTTTTGATTGAATATTTAGTATTTATACCATTACTTGAATAAAAATGTCTTCACTGAAGGAACAAGCCAAAACACAACAGACACAAACTTTATGATTTTATTATATTCTGTCTATCGTAAAGAGTCAGTACACAGCTTCAGTTATTACATGTCAAGTTTATTTGTGTAGCAAATTTCAACAAGGAATGTACTTTGTCCTTAAAAATATTCACATTCAATCAAGGCACAATTTATCTTTCTAAAAGTCCAGTTTATCGCCCAAGGTGCAAAGACATTGACATTGGACATATGATTAGCACTCAGTGATGGAAAAATAACTCAGTCACTTTTCAACAACAGAAATAGCAACTGATATTTTAACAAAGCCTGCAACTAAAATGAGAAAGGACAAATTTGTGTTTTTTGGTATGTCAATGAAAAAAAAAAATAGAAAAAATGAGAAATATAAATGTATTTTTATGTCAACACAAGAACAAGTGTGGGTGTTGAATCTTATTGTTGTGGGTTGAGATTTTTACACACTTGGATGCAACTCATAATAAAAGTCCTGCATTCAGGCCAAATGTAACTGAAGGCTGTGTTGTTTTTACCCCGTCACTCACAGCCATTTAAAGATGGCAGCATGAACAACCTGAACCTTCAGAGACGCATAATTACAAAAAACGTCAGCCTTCTCCCGCCTGAATGTCCCAGTTAGAGAAATAAACGTGTTTATCTTTGTGTCTGCCTAAAAAAAATCAATTGGATTTGATCCAGAACGCTGCTGCAGGTGTTCTGACTAAAACATCACCTCAGTTCTAAAGTGCCTACACTCTTACCCTCTCTGTAGCTTCATCAGAATCAGAACCACAGAATCTGTGCACTGCAGATCTGTAACAAATTCCCAGAAAACTGCTGAAACACCGAGTTCCAGTTCCTTTAAATCAAGGCTAGAAAATTATTTTTTTTTAGAAATATTGAATGTGAAGGGAATCATCTTAAACAAATTCACAGTTTACAAATGGATCTGCCCAATCGAAGCAGACTAGAAGTTTTAATAAATTTTAAAAGGAGAAATAAAAACAGGATCATCGAGAGTTTCTGGTTTTCCTTTTTGGAGGCGGTGAAGGTTGCTCTTCTTTCATCTGCGAATGTTTCTGAAAATCAAAGCACGTTTAGACGGCACGCTGCGAACATGTGTGTTTTTATTGTTTTATTATTCAGGTTTACCAGCAGGTTGTCGTAATGATTTCTGCTGCAGCAGTGAGTGTCCTCTTCGTTGCTCTTCAGCACGTAGAAAACAGAGCAGAGGGAGCAGAAATATCCCAGTTTACGAGCCGTAAACTCCTCGCCTGAAGAGGAGGAGAGACAAGAACATGAACAAGAAGAAGAGCGTTTCCAACCGGTAGGCGGATGTGTGTTTGTTTCTCACCAAAGGAGATGTCAGGGTTGAAAGGAGGCAGGATAAAATCACCAACGGTACAAGGAGACTGCCTTTGTTTTTTACAGGTTACTGAAGAAAAACAAACGGAAAAATGTTTAATTTTTACTTTAAAGTTGATGGTATTAAGAACAGGGCTTCTATGAGTTTCACAAACACTAATTTAAAACTTTTTAAGACCATTAATAATTAAATTTAAGACCTGTATCAGAACAAAAACATTAAAAAAAAAAAAGAAATCACATTTTATTTAGTAATAGTGTCAAGCTTTTTATCAGAGAATATGTGGCATCGCATGGGTCGGGGACAGAAGTGAGAAATGAAAAACGCAAAAAAGCTAGCTAGCTAAAATGTAATAGCAGCTAGTTAGCGGTAACAACAACCACCTTGAGTTACAGAACCCAATGATAATGTTTGCTGATGACAGATAATGGTTTCTTGTGATAGAAAAGTAACAAGAAAAACAATACTACAGATACGAGATTCATTTTAATACCTGTGATTGAGGTATTTAAGGTCACCTTAACTATTTTCTAGTGAATTTAAGACATTTTAAGGCTTTTGTTTTAGATCTATAAAATTAAGACTTTTTAAGGATGTGCAGAAACCCTGAAGTTTATCTCCTTCAAGAAAACATTTTCTAAAAGGTCACTAAGACTGGTAATTGTTACTTTGTTTCTTTAAAACTACAGAATGTAACTTTTATAATTTTTTTTTACATATTTGTTGGAACAGTCACTGCTAGATAGTATGGGATGACAGATTGTCTGAAAAAAACTGAGCTCCTCTTCCTCTTCCAAACCTTCTTCATCCTCCTCCTCTTCCTCCAAGCGTCCGTCCAGGTTCTGTTTGTCTGGACCTTCAGCAGCTTCAGTGTCCATCTCCGTCTTGACGTGCCCCAACACAGCAGAAGAAGAATCCAGCGACGCACCAGGAAGTGATTTGGTTTCTTCTTCTTCTCCGTTTTCTTCAGGGCTCTCAGGTTTTCCTCCAGCAGATTTTCTCACTGCAAATAAGATGAGGTACTGATCAATCTTAGTTTTTCAGCGATGTGACGTCACAGTGGAGCAGACTGTGAGGTCGGCTACCAGGAGTCTTTCTGGGTTTCTTCCTGGGTCTGCCTCTTTTTCTGGTTGATGTCACTTCCTGTTCCGTCTCCTCCAGCTCACATGATGCTGCAGCGTTCACACTCTG
Organism: Poecilia latipinna; assembly: GCF_001443285.1. Taxonomy (NCBI): domain Eukaryota; kingdom Metazoa; phylum Chordata; class Actinopteri; order Cyprinodontiformes; family Poeciliidae; genus Poecilia; species Poecilia latipinna. The sequence goes on from NW_015112724.1 coordinate 299,270, forward strand.
ATCTAAAACTGAACATAAAAACACACCGATGATGAAAAACCAGAATAAAAAAACTCAAAATGTTCCCCTGCCCTTCAACGTCTTTAGAAGAAAAATGGCGGCTGTTAGTACTTTTGGGAAACTGCTGCAGCTGAATTTAAGTACGCATTGGTTTTTATTCATATTTTTTATTATTTTTTTTTCTGTCAATTTTATAATTATTATTTTTTACCAAACTTCATTTTAGTTTTTGATTTCCCCCGGTGACTCTCTGATTGTTGTGAAGTATTTATGATCAGCTGAGGTTGTTTGACTTGAATAAAAATAACTTGGAGCCAAATGGAGTAAATTTGACCATCATGAAATCAAATTATTTATATGATTCCATACCATTTTTAACTAGATTTTCATTAAATCTAAATGTATTGAACTCATTAAGTTCAGTTCAGAATTAACTGAATTTAAAATAAAAGGACTGTTTGGTTACATTTTTTTACTTAATAAAAGTTAAACTAAAACCGTTAAATCATAAAAACTCTTTCAGAGATGCATCAATGGACTTGTTCCTTTCTACTGACACAGAAACGTGATAGTTGATTTAAAACCAACCTGATGGAACCGTCTCCTCTTCCAAAGCTTCTCCGTACGCCCTGCTGCATCCTTCATCATCCTCCTCCTCTTCCTCCAAGCGTCTGTCCAGGTTCTGTCGGTCAGGATCTTCAGCATCCGTCTCAGGAAGTGATTTGGTTTCTTCTTCTTCTGTGTTTTCTTCAAGGTTCTCAGGTTTTCCTCCAGCAGATTTTCTCACTGAAAACAAGATCAAACATCGATCAATCTTAGTTTTTAGCGATGTGACATCACAGTGGAACAGATTGTGACGTCAGCTACCAGGAGTCTTTCTGGGTTTCTTCCTGGGTCGGCCTCGTTTTCTGGTTGATGTCACTTCCTGTTCCGTCTCCTCCGTCTCAGCTGCTGCAGCGTTCACACTCTGATCTAAAACTGAACATAAAAACACACCGATGATGAAAAACCAGAATAAAACTGGAGTGAAACAGAAAAACACAACACCTAGTTAAATTATTCTGGACTATATTTAACTAGATTTCATTCAATCTAAACGTAAAGAACTCCACTGTTTGCATCAGGGCATATTTTAAAGTAAAATGACTGGATTGATCACACTTTATGAATTACATAATATAATCTGTTGAATTTGGTAGAAAAATAAACATTAATGTAATAATAATAATAGTGAACAATAACATAATAATAATAGTTTCATCTATTTAATCTCTGACATTTAACAGGAACAGATTTTAGAGGAAACTCGGCTCTGAATAACCCAACCTGCTCTGGACTCGGTAAAATTTACCAAAGGGCTGAAACGATTCATTGGATTAATCGTGATGAATCGATGACCAAAATAATTGTCAACTAATTTAGGAATCAATTAATCGGTAACATGAGTACAAAAACTCAAAAAAGGCGATTAAAGAACATACTTAGAGCCATAATTACGCCGAAAATGTACAAAAAATATAAAGATATTTAAAAAATGCCTTGCCTGTAAATATATTTTATAGTTTTAACTTAACCTAATTCACATTCTGTATCTTTTAAAAACGCATTTCTAATATTGTATAAAAAGGCTTAGGGGGTTAAATGAAAAGTAAAGCAGAAAGGGACCGTTTTTTTAATCTGATTAATCATCAGAATAACTGATTGATCATCAGACTAATCGATTACTAACAGAACCGTTAGCTTCAGGAAGAGTTTACCGGTTACCATAGCAACGTGTCCCCTCCCAAACCGAGACGTTTAAGGTCCTGAAACACCAACCTGGGCTGCTTCGATCCGAGCCGTCAGCAGATCTCAGAGTTTCTGCTCCGACTTCCTGCTGAAGAGAAACAAGAGAGGCGTCCATCATGTCCAGCAGCAAAGATTCAAACAAAACCAGGAGATTTTCCACTTTTTTATACGTTTCATTTACATGAACAAAAATAACTGGAATGAAAGTAGGAGAAAAACAATCCTATGTGGTCTAATCCTCGTCTCAGAAGTAAATTTATTAAAGCAAATAAACATTAATAAACTGTCCATATAGACCCCTAAACACAAAACAGGTCATATAAAGATAACATAGAAAAAACATATCTTTGTAATTGTATAGTACTCTATTGAATCAATGTACTTAACTACACCTTCATAGAATATTACGTTTTATTGTGTTTTTAAAGTAAAAATTTATCTGCTCATAAGTTGCAGTATATGATGGTAACCAAGTTATGAAATTAATTTGAAGTCAAAGCTGTTGGATCTGTGCAGCATTTTCTGTTTATAATTCTGAGCAGAAGTCAGAATTCATTTCTGATTTAATTTCTGCTCATTTATTTTTTTAAATAAGCAGAAATGTAAAAATAAAGTAAAAAATGAGTAGAAATTTCTCGTTTCTGCTTATAATACTAAGCAGAAATTTGTACAAAATAAAAAAACTATAGTTTTTAATTCTACAGGTTCTATTTTTCTATTTTCTAAATAAAAATAGAAGTTGTAAACACTTTTCCAGTGTTTCACCAAACTTCTACACAGCAGATATAAGATGATGGAGATGAGAACATCCTCCTCACCTCAGGCTTTGTGGAGGCCTCCTTTTCTTCTTCTTCTTCATTTTGCCCCCCTGCTGTGACGTCTTCGCTGCTGCTCGTCTCGTCTTTGGCTGCAGATCCGCCTCTCATCTCAGACTCTTTACCAGCTGTTTTCTGTTTCTCAGCTGGCATCTCTTCTTCGTTGGTTTTAGACTCCGTTATCTTGGCGCGGCTCTCACTGGTCAAAACGTTCTCTCTCCTAGCTGTCGGTTCTTCTTCTGGTTCATCGTCCCCTCCTGAGTTCCCAGCTGCTGTGTTTTCAGAGACGCGAGTCGCCAGGACGTCTTCGCTGCTGCTCGTCTCGTCTTTGGCTGCAGATCCGCCTCTCATCTCAGACTCTTCACCGGCCGTTTTCTGCTTCTCTGCTGGTTTCTCCTCTTCTTCTTTCAGTTCGTCTTTCTGATCTGTTACACAATCGATCAGCTCTTCTTCCTCTTTAGACAACTTGTCTGCAGGAGTTTGGGGTTCCTGAGTGCAACTTTTGTTTTCAGTCCGATCTTCGGCTGAATCTGTTCCAACATCCTCTTCCTCAGCTGCTTCGGTCTGCTGCTGTTCACAGGCTGCAGCTTCCACACCAGCAGGCCGGGTTTTATCTGGAGCTCCCTCAGCCAGTCCTGGAACAGCGCCCCCTGCTGGGGGCTGCCTCTGCACACTGAAATTAAAAAGGGAAAATATTTCACCAGCTGCTACTAAATGTAGTTCCTGCAATGCTTTAAATCCAAACCCTTAGCGATTTTCACTTTCAGATTTATTTTTCCAGTATTTATTCTTATCGTCAATCCATTTAATTGTAAGAAAGGTAAATTATATTAATTTTGTGTGTATATAATTTACAAAAAACTAAATTATTTAAAGACAGAAGCTTCTCACAATGGAAAAACTAAACAAAAACATTCTAATGGTTTTGTTGTCCAATTAAAATGTAAACAAAATATTAGAGAGAAATATAAAGACCAACATTACTGTCACATACTCACAGTCGGACATTTTTAACCTTGAACCTGTGGAGCAAAAACAAAAACAGTCATTCAGGTTATTTAGACGCAAACGCACTGAAGGTCCAACAGCTGAGCAGAGATCAGACTTTAGCAGCTGACGGCACTTAGTGGTGGTGAGAGTGGCTCTACTTCAACGTATCTTTACTCAAGTAAAAGCAGAAAGTAGCCGTCCAACAAATTACTGAAGCAGCTGAGTAACTGATCAGATCATCAGTCATTTAATGTTTACAAACTACATCATCAGACGGGGAAAATGTAAAGTTATGTGGAAACTTTGGTATTTTAAGGATGAAAATGACAATAATTCACATAACATAACAAAATCAGGCAAAATGAACAAAATCAGTTTCTTTCAATAAAAAAAAAAAAAAAAAAAAAAACTTAGGAAGCCAACAAAAACTGCAGTCTGAATTTTTGGTTAAAAACATGTTTGTTTTTCACTGAAAATCCAGAAATTTTACTCAAGTATGAGTAGAAATACTTCATAATAAAATTACTCAAGTAAAAAGTATAATTTAGTAAAAATACTCCTAAAAGTAAATGGGAAGCATGGAAAGCGACGAACAGCAGCAAAATGTGAAAGTTTCCCGCGACAGCAACAAAAGTTGAGCATTTTTAACTTTCTTGTGTCGAGTCGCTGCACATCTGAGTCCGCAAGCTCAAAATTTCTCTTTCACAAATTGAGGACAAGTCGCCTCATTGCACAGGTTTAATAAGAAATGAATGCAGAGCGACGTTTCTAAATTAACGTTTGTGTTTTTATGCTGTAAAGCACTTTGAACTGCCTCGCAGCTGAAATGTGCTATAAAATAAACCTGATTGTAGTTAGATCCAAGAAAGATGGACGAATAAGAGACAGCAAACAGACAGAAACTAAGGGATTCCAAAAGTTGACTGTGTTGATGACCTTTGAACTCTGATGACCTGACAAAGACCAGCAATACTTTCAGATACTCACAGGTGGACATTTTCAAGTTTCCTCCTGTGGAGCAAAAACAAACAGTTACTGAGGTTAAAACAGCCTGGAAGCACAGAGGATCTGGAGACAAACGTACCAAACGTCTTTCTTCTTCTTCTGATCACAATCATTAATCTTCTTCTTCTCTTCCTCAGACAGACGTTTAAACAACAGGAGGTCCAACACCAGCGCTACGCTGCTGGAGTCACACATTTCTATGTACACCTGGAGCAGAAAGACCCGGGAAAAAGCTATTTATGTTTCTTCATTTGTCATTAAAGGGTGTGGATTTGCTGTTTGGCTTGTCGATCGTCTTAAAAATGAAGATTGGGAAATAAAAATTATGCAACCAAATTCAAGAGTTAATCACTGGTTGGTGTTGGAGGATTTTCTCTTAATCTCCATTTTTCAAAGATCTTTCAGGCTCTAAACCAGGGGTGTCCAAACTTTTTGCCAAGATTGTCGACTCCAAAGCGTTTGCAGGCCAAAAACCTCAACCTAAAATCGAGCAAATGAAGTCGATCGATAATTATTTCAGGCCCAAAACCTGGAAGGGATTTTTATGACGGTATATTAGGGATGTTGTAGATGGTAAAAGATGAGCAAATTTCTGCCAAAAACTCCAAAATTTTCCAGAAAAATCTTCAAAACAAAGTTTTCGACATTTGAAATTCAGGAATTTCCAAGTTTTTTCCTGATATTAATCTAAAATCTTTTTTTTGGGGGGGGGGCAAATTTTCTTGTTTTATGTAGGAATTTTCTGAGATTACTCTCAAAATTTATGACTTCTTTGTTAAAATTTTACTACCTCTCTTTTTTTCTACAGCTGCCTTAATACGCCGTAACAGTTTTTGCACATTTACTGTATTAAAATAAAGACATGCAGCTCTCAGTTTCTTTTGGGCTTCACTGAATAAACTTACTTTCAGTAATAAGAACAGGATTTGTGTCACTTTGTTTCAAAATGCTTGCTTGCTTAAGAAAGAATAAAAGCTGATTTGTGTGCAGTAAAGTTACCTTTTCAATAAAAGTTTCTTGGTTTTACCTTTGTTATACAAACACAAATACTCTGTGTTGTACTCTGTATGAAAAATATTTTGGTAAAATCTTTTTACCCTGATTTCAAATTAAAAATCTCCATCTCCATTTTTAAATCGGAGTCACACAAAGCCAGCACACATTTTGGACACCCCTGATGTAAAATGTTGTGCAGCGTCAAGCTAGCAGGCGGTGAAAGCTAACGTACGCGTTCAGCGAGGACCAGGTAGTTGACAAACGGAGCGAGGGACGCGACCGCCATCAGAACGCTCTGAATGACGCTCAGGGTGACGTCAGAGAAGGTCACACATATCAGCCGCTGGCTGAGGGACTCGGGCTCTGAAACGTCCTACAGCAAACAGAAGAAACTGGAACAAATACAAGCCGACAACGAAAGAAGATCAGAATAAACGACCAAGAACTTACAGCGTTGCTCCATCTCATCAGATTCTTGTACATCGTCTCCTGTAAAAGCAAAAAGATGTTTTATGCAACACATGAACATTTTTGCTGAGCTCTTATTGTGAGGAGCTCCGGGACGGTGGCAGTACCTCGGTGTCTCCTGGATGCATGTCCTCTAAGACCAAGTGGACTTTGAGGACAAAGTCTTTGCCAGGAGAAGGTTTACGGATCAAGTAGCCCTCGAGAAAGCTGTGGCAAGAATCCCAACAAGGGAAAAACACGAAGGCCTGCAGGAGACGGGAGGGTTGGAACATCAAACAAGAGTCCCCATAAACAACTCCTGATTTAAAATAAAAGCCTATTTGGCAAAGTTAATTTGCCCAGTTTTTATTTTAACCTTTG
>NW_015112724.1:308855-311299 GCF_001443285.1 Poecilia latipinna
GAGGGTTGGAACATCAAACAAGAGTCCCCATAAACAACTCCTGATTTAAAATAAAAGCCTATTTGGCAAAGTTAATTTGCCCAGTTTTTATTTTAACCTTTGCAGGTTAACAAACAAAATGTGTTATTTTTTGTCACAACAAGCTGATTCCCTCAGGAGAGTCCAAACTTTATGCCAAGCGGGTCAAAACTGTCGACTCTAAAGTGGCTGCAATCTGGACTCGACATTCACTGCAGATCCAAATTAAAGGGGTTTTCCTGACGATGGCCATTGTAAACAAAACAAAACAAAAAATGAGTACATTTCTGCCAAAAACCCTGAAATTTTATGATCTCAAAAAATGGTCTAGAAAACTTGGACATTTTCTAGACAAATTTTCAAAAGAAAATTTAGAAATTTCAAATTCAATAATTTCCAAGGTTTTTTTTGTTTTGTTTGTAGAAAATTTTTGATGTAAACTAAAAATGTTATGTTTTGTAGCAAATTTCACTCAACAATTTACCGCCTTCTTTTTCCTACAACGGCCCTGATACACTGAAGAGGTTTCCTCATGTTTGCTGTATTGAGACAGACGTGTAGTTTTCAGTTTCTTCTGGGCTCGACTGGATACGTTCATTTTCAGCACCAGAACAGGATTTGGGTCAAATTCGAATAAAAGCCAAGTTGGCTTTTCAGCAAAGGTCTCTGGATAAACTTTTTGTTAAAACTTGGATATAAAAACACAAATACTTTGTTTTGTACTTTACATTTTTCCTGTGTAAGAAAATCACGTTGGCAACGATATGATTACAAATTAAAAGTCTTCATCTGCATCAATGGCAAATTTGCAACACTTTTGAATTGTTGTTGGGGGCCAAATAAAATCAGTCCAACGGTCCCAAATGGCCCCCAGGCCACACTTTGGACACCCCTGGACTAGACCATCTGGACCCTTCTCATCCTCCTTACCCTCCTCTGCAGTGACAGGACGTTCACAGACCACGAGTGACCTTTGGTGAAATAACTCGAGAACAACTGGGCCACAAAACTTTGACTCCTTATCGACTGAGGGAAACCAGTCAGCATGACGGTGGAGAACTGGGAGGCCTGAGGGAGAGCTTTCTGCAGGAAGACAGTTTAACATTTAAAATACTTTAAAGGACGGCACACCAAACGCCTCTTTTCTTACATGCTGTGGGTAAAAATAAAGTTTTTGGCACAATCCTAAAATAAACTTTTAACGTCAGCGTTTTCATTCAGTAGGAAAAACTGACATATGGACACGTTTGTTAAAGCTGGTAAGTATTTAAATCACTATAAAAACACACAATCTGTGTTACATTAAGAGCCTGTAAAACGTCTCACATCAAGACGTTCATTGCTACGTAATTTGAGGACGACTTATTGGACATTAAATGATATAAAAACTACAAAAATAGAAAGCTGCAGTCACCTTTATGTCGCCAACCTCTTTCACCGTCTGGAAAGCTAGAGGTGGAAAACAAGCACAATTATTCGGTCGGTCTGCTTTTAGCTTCTTCTGAATGAGTCTTTTTCAGTAGAAAGTTGTTGTTGTTACCAGGGATGTCGAACCACGGAGACATGGTGGGAAACATGTACGGCGCCGTCGACATCGTGACCCAAAATGGAGGATCGGCACAATCTTTGATGACACCGTTGGCAATAGGGACCCTCGCAGTAGCGACGGCGTCGCTGGCGTCCGGCAGAGCCTGAGCAGGAAGCTTGGGGGCTGAACATGAACACACAGGTCATTACAGACAGCTGTCAATATAACGGGCTAAATCTTAAATGCACACCTGATATATGAAAGTAAAAGGGATGCAGCGCTTTGCTAGTAACTGTCAACAGTACAACAACTAGACAACAAGGTCAGGGGGGAAAAAATTTATTTAGGGAGAAAAAATTAGCACTTTTTGAAGGGAGTAGGTCAGCTATGCTAGCTTGACTTTGACCACATAACATGTAGATGTGCTGTGGAATGCTATCTGCTTCAGTTCAGCTACAAAAGTAAAAAAAAAATGGCGACATATACACCAATTCTGGCAGATCATCGGTAGAGCAGGTGCTTATTAGCTCATCAACCACCACAAGAAGAGCTGATAGCAGCGGTAGCTAGTCTACCACAGCGATCGCTTATTGATAATCGCAAAATAAACATCAACCCAGGAAACATTAAACTGTAATGGACCGAGTGTTCTGTTCTTGGTGTGTGAAATATTTGAGCGCGTTTTGGTGTTGAATCCTGAAACGTGTGGTGGCGTTGTTGTCAGTTGCTATGGCAACGTGTCTCTGTGTACCGTAGCCGACAAAGAGAACGAGAAAGAAGTTATTTTGAGTTATTCTTCAAAGGTTTATGTGCATTATTTTTCCCTTTACTGCGCAGAATTCGTAATGCCTGCATCGCCATGTTTCACTTTGCTAAAGGAATCGCTCCATCGCTGCAG
>NW_015112724.1:312797-377191 GCF_001443285.1 Poecilia latipinna
CGAATAAAAGCCAAGTTGGCTTTTCAGCAAAGGTCTCTGGATAAACTTTTTGTTAAAACTTGGATATAAAAACACAAATACTTTGTTTTGTACTTTACATTTTTCCTGTGTAAGAAAATCACGTTGGCAACGATATGATTACAAATTAAAAGTCTTCATCTGCATCAATGGCAAATTTGCAACACTTTTGAATTGTTGTTGGGGGCCAAATAAAATCAGTCCAACGGTCCCAAATGGCCCCCAGGCCACACTTTGGACACCCCTGGACTAGACCATCTGGACCCTTCTCATCCTCCTTACCCTCCTCTGCAGTGACAGGACGTTCACAGACCACGAGTGACCTTTGGTGAAATAACTCGAGAACAACTGGGCCACAAAACTTTGACTCCTTATCGACTGAGGGAAACCAGTCAGCATGACGGTGGAGAACTGGGAGGCCTGAGGGAGAGCTTTCTGCAGGAAGACAGTTTAACATTTAAAATACTTTAAAGGACGGCACACCAAACGCCTCTTTTCTTACATGCTGTGGGTAAAAATAAAGTTTTTGGCACAATCCTAAAATAAACTTTTAACGTCAGCGTTTTCATTCAGTAGGAAAAACTGACATATGGACACGTTTGTTAAAGCTGGTAAGTATTTAAATCACTATAAAAACACACAATCTGTGTTACATTAAGAGCCTGTAAAACGTCTCACATCAAGACGTTCATTGCTACGTAATTTGAGGACGACTTATTGGACATTAAATGATATAAAAACTACAAAAATAGAAAGCTGCAGTCACCTTTATGTCGCCAACCTCTTTCACCGTCTGGAAAGCTAGAGGTGGAAAACAAGCACAATTATTCGGTCGGTCTGCTTTTAGCTTCTTCTGAATGAGTCTTTTTCAGTAGAAAGTTGTTGTTGTTACCAGGGATGTCGAACCACGGAGACATGGTGGGAAACATGTACGGCGCCGTCGACATCGTGACCCAAAATGGAGGATCGGCACAATCTTTGATGACACCGTTGGCAATAGGGACCCTCGCAGTAGCGACGGCGTCGCTGGCGTCCGGCAGAGCCTGAGCAGGAAGCTTGGGGGCTGAACATGAACACACAGGTCATTACAGACAGCTGTCAATATAACGGGCTAAATCTTAAATGCACACCTGATATATGAAAGTAAAAGGGATGCAGCGCTTTGCTAGTAACTGTCAACAGTACAACAACTAGACAACAAGGTCAGGGGGGAAAAAATTTATTTAGGGAGAAAAAATTAGCACTTTTTGAAGGGAGTAGGTCAGCTATGCTAGCTTGACTTTGACCACATAACATGTAGATGTGCTGTGGAATGCTATCTGCTTCAGTTCAGCTACAAAAGTAAAAAAAAAATGGCGACATATACACCAATTCTGGCAGATCATCGGTAGAGCAGGTGCTTATTAGCTCATCAACCACCACAAGAAGAGCTGATAGCAGCGGTAGCTAGTCTACCACAGCGATCGCTTATTGATAATCGCAAAATAAACATCAACCCAGGAAACATTAAACTGTAATGGACCGAGTGTTCTGTTCTTGGTGTGTGAAATATTTGAGCGCGTTTTGGTGTTGAATCCTGAAACGTGTGGTGGCGTTGTTGTCAGTTGCTATGGCAACGTGTCTCTGTGTAGCGTAGCCGACAAAGAGAACGAGAAAGAAGTTATTTTGAGTTATTCTTCAAAGGTTTATGTGCATTATTTTTCCCTTTACTGCGCAGAATTCGTAATGCCTGCATCGCCATGTTTCACTTTGCTAAAGGAATCGCTCCATCGCTGCAGCGGACGGCATGTGAAGAATCGTCTCCAGCGCATGCGTGACAGAAGGAGAGCCGCTGGTGTGTCTTCAACATGTCGCTGCAACCAGAAGTCAAACGTGAAGCCGACTGCTTCAGATTTTCAGAATAATGGTCGAAACTTAGATCAGCAAAAGTTATTTTTTTTTAATTTTGTTTTGGGGTTTTACATTAGATATTACTGTAATCATTTTTAGAGTAATCTAAAGAGAATCTACTGTGTAATTTTTTTATTTCTTTAAACTCACGCAGAGCTACACTGGAGGCCACAACCATCTTCAGCCTTTCCACGGTGTGTTTACGGCCTCGTTTCAGGAAGCTGTGCCAAACTCCAAGCCGATCCGCATCTTGCTTCGACTCAAACTCAACAAAAACCTGAAACACACACAGAGACAGACGGAGGGAATAAACAGACGCATTTAAAATCGACGACTTTCTATCAGGGCTGCACGTTATAACAAAATCTTGTGATTACAAAATGTGCCTGTTTTCCTCTTTTTATTGTCATCTGTGCTTCATCACTTTGCAACTTTTACCATTTTGGGCAAAGTCATTGTGGTCAGAGGTGAGCTTCCGAAAATCTGAGACTCTAAATGTCCAAATATTACATTAGCATAAGCACTTAGAAAGAGGCAGCACATTTCCACTAATCTGCTAGTGCACTAGTAGTGGAGCACATCGTTTTGTTTTCAAGAGCTTTTGCTAAGTTGAAAACAATTAGCTTACACTAAATTAATTTTTCTGGATAAATGCTGAAGCACTGATTTAAGTGGCTTTTTCACAAACTTAAGCTTTGGTTAGGATGTTTTTAAGTAGTTAGGCGGTTGTGTTCATGCTCTTATTTTGAAGGGGGTGAAGGCTGTTTACACAGCAGTTCCGTTTCCTCTCCTCGTGTTCTTCAGCTATAATGCTGTGCAGCACTAGCATTAGCTTACGCTACGTACCTTGTTGGTGTAGCGCTTTAGAGTTAGCAGTGCTGATGCTTATGCACAGTTTGGAAGCAACTAGTTACATTTACTCAGATGCATTTACATGAGTAACTTGTTTGACAAAAAAATACTTTTAGGTCCATCTGATGATGTAATTTTTAAATATTAAATGATTGATAATTTGATCAGTTTCTCTGTACTTGAGTGGATTTTTTTTACCAAATACTTTTTACTCTAACTTAAGAAATTTCTTGGACTTTTAACTGGAGTAAAGACGAGCTGAAGTAGTCCTGCTCTTACTTGAGCACAATGTTTGGATACTCTGTGCTTATGGTTAGCGCTTTAGGTTGAGCCCCGCTAACCTTTTAGCTAGCAGCGCCCAAAGCTGGTAGTAACCAACCATTTTAACACTTCAAACCGTCTTTTGCATAATAAAAATTGTGCACAACGACATTATATTCCTAACATATTGTCGAGCCTTGTGCCTGTTGTGTGTGTTTGCACCTTGTTGAGCAGAGGCAGGAAGTTCCTCACAGAACCAATTTTCCTCAGAGCCGTCCGGAGGTCGCGGGCCTCGCTGGGTGAGATGTGATGAATGCAGATTATTCTTTCTCCATTATCAGTCATGTTCTAAAAACGGAGAGTGAACAATCAGAGCTGATACGAAACAATCCTGATAATCGCAGCTGATGGTTCTCAGTTCATCTCAGGAGGATGTTAGATAGCGGATCATCGCCTGAACACACAACCTATGCTCAGAACTCAATTAAGCATAAAGAATAAATATATTTATTCATGTTTTAGTACTACTTACATGTTTTAAGCACCGCATCAAAGCTTTGTAAAGGCAAAGCTGAAACAGAAAGTGCCCAGAGTAAGTGTTGAAGGTATGAAACATGAATAAATAACATACTTTAAACACACTTTATCAACTTATTGAAAGTCTTTAGCCTAGGTATGTTCAAAGTGTGACCTGGGGGCCATTTACGGTCTTGCTGCGAGGCCCTGCTGCTAGCAGCTCAACTGTGTCAAAACATAAAACTGCTAGCAGCTACAGACATCTGACGGCTCATCTAAAGAGAGGCATGACAGACTGGTGAGGCTGGAAATCATCTCCAACAAATCAGCAATGAAAGAGTCAATTATCTGGTCACCTTTTGTTCAAACCAGCATTTTCACATTTAATGGTTCTTTTCTCCCCATTGAAACAAGGTTAGAAAACTTGGTTTTTTAGGAATGAATGAAGAAGTATGCCGGTCACAGTGACACGTTTTGCTGGACGATATATTGTCCAAGTTATTGCGATAAATGATATTTTGTACTTCTGACACCATTTTGAACTGATATGATGTAATAAAGGAATAATAGAGCAAGACATTCTCAAAGATCAATAAACTTTAAATTCTAATGAATATTTAACTCTAGAACTGGGAGATATTTAAATATCCAAAATAAACAAAAACAACTAATAATATGAATTATGAAGCCTGCAAATAAACTTCAAAGATTAAATAATCCTTCAAAACATGTTTAGTTGAGACCAAAACACCAGACGGAAGAATTTTGTCATTCAGTTTTTGGTAGAAAGAGAGAAACGCCGAATCATGCAAATGGAAATGATTGAGTTTGTTTTGATTTATATTGTAATTAATAGATTAATTGATTATGGAGACAGAAGTAATTCACTACAGAACATGCTGATCTTTGTGTATACTAACCGATGTAGGCTTCCCAGGTTTCCAACCAGTCTGAAAACAGAGTTTAGATATATTTTTTTACAAAAAGGTCATCCAATGACACACTGTTAGCATCATCCAGCGTTTATAAAGTGTGTATAGCACTGAAACACCTACCACTGCTCTACAAGCCTGTACGGATAGTTTAGATCCTTTGAAAAACATGCCGCGACTAAACTGTGTGAGAGCTTTCCTCAGCCCTTTCACCTGCGGCATGAAAGCAACAGCCTGCAAGGAGAAGAACAACAAAACAGGAAAGCTCATCAAAACTTGGATCTATCAAATGTGCTCAACCGGTAAAACCAAAACTTGAGTGGCAAAACGCAGATTTGGCAGAAGATGCTTACCAGTTGTTTCTGAGGAATCACATAAATGTCAGAGTTGTTCCTAAACCCAAAAGGTTGGAGGAGAGCGACGACATCATCCTCTGTGTAGCAGCCGTCGTAATACTTTGGAAGGTTGGTTATCAAGAGCTTCGGATTAAACGGAGCAGTTACGTTAGGAGAGGGAAAAACCACATCATTGTGTTGATTAGGACACAGTTTGTGTTTGTATATGATTTAGATCAGAGGTGACCAAAGTTTTTGCCAAGTGAGACAAAATTGTTGACTCCAAAGTATTCGTGGGCCAAAAAACCCTACTTGAAATCAAGTAAAGTAGCTCGATATTTATTGTAGATCCAAAACCTGACAAGGATTTTTATGACTGTGTATTAGGTCCGTTGTAGATAGAAAAAAAAAAAAAAGAGTAAATTTCCTCCTTTCTGTGATTAATCTCATGAATTTTCTAGAAATATTTTCATAAATTTCCAAGTTTTATTTTTTTAATAGAAAATGTCTGTTGGTAATATAAAACAGACTTTTTTTCTGGCAAATTTCCTTATTTTTCTAGAAATTTTATGATATTACGCTCAAAAGTTCTGTTTTTTGGCAAAAATTTACTTTTTTTTATGCAACAGCGTTAAATTTATTTTAAGTAATAAGAACAGGGTTTGTGTCAAACTTTTTCAAAATGTTTGCTATTATCTAGCCAAGTTTAAGAATGAATAAAAGCTGATTTGGGTGCAGCAAAGTTGGCTTTTCAGTAAAAGTTTCTGGATAAACTTGGTTTTATCTTTTGTTACGACATGGTTATAAACAGATGAATAATTAGTGTTGTACTTCACAATGTAAGAAAATTATGTTGGTAATTTTTACCCTCATTACAAAATAAAAGTCTCGTCTGCATCTGTGGACCAAATCTGTATCATTTTTGAACTGCAGTCGGGGGTTCGCACAAACGACAAACTTTTTACACCGCTGATGTAGATCAGATCACAGAGGCCTATCTGGGGGTTATTTGTGAGCATAAAGTTTCTCAGGTGTTTTACTCATGTTTTGTGTGTCTAGTCCACCATTCACAGGCGACTTTGATTTCAATTAACTGCCGTTTCCAAACATCACATATTGTGGAATGAGGTAGAAAATGGGGCCATCTTTAAATCTGACTGGCTTAGGTCTTGGTCAGGGGGAAAAGTGAATTCGGCTTTCAGGAATACTGATAAAAACAGATAGAAAGCTTACTTCTGGTTCTAAAATGGAACCTTTGGATTCAACAGGCCCTGGAAAATAGAGTCAAATAAATAAAGTAAAAAACAAAACAATGTTAAAATGAATACAATCGAATTGTAATGTTTACATACAAAGCAGTTTGGGATCAAAGCATTTTTCTATCTTCTCCCCAACAGTCAGATCATCTGAGGAAATCACCGGCGCCGGATTTTTGTTTGATGCTGGTTTACTTTCACCAGGTGTGATAGCCGGACCTTTAAATCAGAAAATGTGTCACAGGTGAAAACGGATATTAATCAAATATCCCATTTGGTTCGTCTTAAACCTGATAAAAACAAATGAACCAAAGAACCAGAACTTCCCAACACAAACATCTGGAATTTCGCCAACAGACAGTATTTTGTTCTTTGTGTCCCCAACAATTAAGACTTAATTTGTCATAAGAGAAAAAAATGGAGGCTAATTTTCAAAGTTATATTTTCATCAAGTCATTCATGTATTCATAATTAAACAATAATGAATTAGCAAGCTAAACATTTAGTTTACAACTAACTAAATATGTGTTGTGCTAACTAAATCCTTGATAACTAGATATTCAATCTGAAGTTAAATAATTAAATTTCCAACTAATTTATTTTGCACATTAAATATTTAGCTTTCAACTAATACTAGATTTCTAACTAAATAGCTAGCTATCAAACAATTTTTTAGTTAGTTAAATTTTACGAACTAAATATTTCGCATGCTGACAAAAAGTTAAAGTATGTTGTAAACTAATTATTTAACTTACTAACTAAATATTTAGTTTGAAGCTAAATATGTATCTTATAAACTACATATTTAGCTTGCTAATTAAATATCCAGTTTGAAACAGTTAATAAATGAAACGCCATTATTATTTTTTTTTTTACTTTTCTGAAGGGCAAAATAACCCAAATTATAGCTATTAAAAAAGGCTTCCAAGAGAAATTTTGTGATAAAAAGCAAAAATTATCAACAAAGATTCCTTTCTATACCCACTAAGTAGTTCCCCACTTACGTTTTAACTCAGTTTCATTCTTTGGTTTCTCCTTCACTTTCACGGCTTCAATTCTGTTTGATGGCTGAGATTTCCTGTAAGGAACAAAGTGAACTGATGTCAGCTCAGATATAAACATAAACTAAAGGAGCAAATGGGTGAACCATCAGAAATATTACGAGGACGACAGATTAAATTAAATATCAACATAAAGAATACATCATACATTTCCATAGCCATTTTCTGCTCAGTTGAAGTCACAGGAGGCTTCTGGGGTCCAGAAGACTGTAAATAGAAAGTATTCTATTCAACGCAAGCAAACTGATTAAAATACAATAGATAAGCTTTTCATCTAACAACAGAAATATCTAATGTATGAAATCTGCTTCTTAAATTGTCAAGTGCTGTATTTACATCTTTGAACATCTTTAAATTCATATTAAAACCTCAAACTTTAGTGGAAGGAAAGCGATGCAGTCATAAAATGTAAGACGACCGGCGAGTTAGGAGTTGGAATAGTAGATTTCTGGAAAAATATCATGAAGGGTCTGAGAAGTTGCTAAACGTAGCAGCAAAGTTGTTAATTTGACGACAGAGCTTCTCTGTTCCCACTCATTCCCACATTTGGTCACACCCATCGGTGTCTTGGCTCCGTCTACTTCAGTGAAATTTTTTAAACTCTGTCGGGGCGGGTTTAGGCTTCCACAGGGGGGTTAGTTACAATTTAACAAAACTTAACAGCTGTGTGCAGTTTGTCACAAGTATGCAGTCAAAAAAAAAGTTTTGTCACTGTATGTATAACAAAAATAATTTTAACAACATAACATGGATAGCTGTAATTTTAAATAACGAAACCTGGTGATTTGGCAGGAAACCGGCTGTGCTTTCAGTCTGAGGCGCCTCTGATGATCCAGGTGTTGAGGTTAATTTGTTGAACTCGTCCAGGAAAACCGGAGTCAGAGTTTTCACCAGGCTCTCCACATCTATCTGCTGCTTTGACAAAGACTGGACAGCTAGAGAGACAGATAAAAACACACTTTAATGTAGCAGAGTTAAAGAATTGCAAAGAATTTAGTGTAAAAGAGGAAAACAATGGCAAAACACGGAAAAAATATATCATGTTTTTAGTCTGGATTCTTCTGGTTAAATCTGAAGTATGTAACTTTTATTAATAAAAATGTTTTTGTTTTATTTACATATTTGCCAAAATCGTTAGCGCCGTCAATCACTCTCCTCACACTCATGGCAGAGTCTGCCATGAGTGCTAAGGCTAGTTAGCATGACCACTGATGACGATGGATAAAAAGTTTTCCTTGAACTTTAAGTTGTTTCGGTAACACTTTATTTGAAGGGGTGTGAATAAGACTGTCATGACACTGTCATAAACATGACATAACACCTGTCATGAACATCAGTAAGTCTTCATGAATATTTATGACTGTTGTCATAAAGCGTCATTTGGTAAATTATGACACTTTTAATACAAAGTTGACATTATTCAAAATTGTCTTCGTTATGACAACTTGTCATTTTGTTCAGCTTTAGTTATTACACTACTTGTATTAAGAAATAATTGTACTGCACTTTATAACAACCAGTCATGTTAACTGTACATTTGTCTGCCAGTCTATCATTCTGACAGTGTGCAGAAAGGGAATCGTATTTAATTAAATGCTGAATTATGATGACGCTGTTTTTTGTTTTTGTTCTTTTTTTAAGTGACCACAATGAATTGAGTATGAGAATGTCCAGAAGAGATTCACCAAGTTTGAATTCATGAAAAGGCTTTCGCCATGATTAACTATTGCAAGAACAGCTGTAATTTCTGAGCATTTCTGGACACCTTCAAAGAGCTGCTTCCAGGAAATGAAGACAAGAAGAAGATCTCCTGTTTTCAGAGCATTACAGGAAGACTATTACGAAGGAGATGGCTGACATAATCAAAGCAAAAATGTTACTGTTGAAAGAACCTATTTTCTTAAGTTAAAGAATAAGTCTGTTTTAGTTTTTCAATCAGCATTTCAGAGTAACAATATACTGACCAGATGTTAAACCCTCTGTTATCTTAGAACAAGTTATCTTTTGTTTTATTCCAATGTGCAAAGGGTTTTTTCTCCAGTTATGATGGTAGTTATAAGTAGTCCAGTGTGTTTCACTTCATTTGAGGTAAGACTTAATCAATAACTCTGTTAGCATTGCATTTGACACTGTAATACTAAATTACATCTTCATTATTGTTGCTACTAGTTTCAATTTACTTGAGGTAAAAGTTAATATTAATGACACTTAATGACTTTGTCATAACTGTTACTTGTTTCACTTTACTTGAGGTAACCGTTAATATTAATGACACAGTAATAACACTTAATTCATAACTGGTGCTACTTGTTCCACTTTAGTTGATGTAAAAAAAAATGTTAATGAGTCTGTTATTAAATCATTTGACCGTGTAATAAAGCTTAGTGAAATCTTTATTGCTTGTCCTACTTGTTTTGCTTTATTTCAACAAAACAAGTAGGACAAGTGGAAATATTAATTATTGTTTTGTTAAAGCTTTTGCTAGTGTAATAATTAAATCATTATGACTACTATTATGACAAATTTATGTCAAATCATGATTTCTTGGTTAAGGACAAGTTGTCATAACGAAGACAATTTTGAATAATGTTCAATTTTGTATTAAAAGTGTCATGATTTACTGAATGACACTTCATGACAACAGTCAAATATTCATGAAGACTTACTGATGTTCATGACAGGTGTTATGTCATGTTTATAACAATGTCATGACGGTCTTATTCACATCCCTTCAAAGACAGTGTTACCATTGTTTCTTTTAGCAGCATGTACATAAGTTTAATTGACAGTTAACACCGACGTCCTGACACTGATTGGATGTTTTTGACTGGGAGAGGGGAGTTTTTTCAGAAATATAGTGGTACTATGAGGAGGTGAGGGAATTTTCACAGATTATCTGCTTCATATTATTCTGTCACAACATGGTGACAATTAAAAAAAAAATGTTTAAAAAAAACACTTAAAAAAGCTACATATCACAGCTCCAACTGAGTAGTAATTTAATCTTCAGGAAGCTCAATTAGAGCTAATCCAATTCCCCATTATGTGTCTAACCTGATGATTGAAGCAGTTTCTTCACCAGCGTCTCTACACTGCTCTCATCCCGAGGGACCGATGTCTCGCCGGACGTTAGTTTCTCGCCGCTTCCACTTGGTGACAGCGGATTCTTGCTGCTGCTTTTGGGTGAAAGCTGTCTCTCGGAAGGCATTCCTGGAGAGTACAGCTCTGCTTCCTTAACGCTGAATGAGGAAGATCTGGAGATCCCCGAGGGGAGAGGAGGTGAACATGGGAGAGAGGAGGTGGTCCCAGGAGAGAGGAGAGGATGTGGACCCAGGAGAGGTGGACCCATGAGAGGTGGTCCACCTCTCTGCTGGAAGGAGGAGAGAGGTGGTCCCTGGGAGGAGGTGAACCCAGGAGGGAGAAGGTGGTCCTGGGAGACAGGAGCTGGTCCCATAAGAGGTGGACCCATGAGAGGTGGTCCCTGGGAGGAGGTGGACCCAGGAGGGAGAAGGTGGTCCTGGGAGACAGGAGCTGGTCCCATGAGAGGTGGTCCCATGAGAGGTGGTCCCATGAGAGGTGGTCCCATGAGAGGTGGTCCCTGGGAGGAGGTGAACCCAGGAGGGAGAAGGTGGTCCTGGGAGACAGGAGCTGGTCCCATAAATGGTGGTCCCATGAGAGGTGGTCCCTGGGAGGAGGTGGACCCAGGAGGGAGAAGGTGGTCCTGGGAGACAGGAGTTAGTCCCATAAATGGTGGTCCCATGAGAGGTGGTCCCATGAGAGGTGGTCCCTGGGAGGAGGCGGACCCAGGAGGGCGAATGTGGTCCCAGGAGGGAGGTGGACTCTGGGAGCAGGTGGATCCAGAAGGCAGAAGGTGGTCCTGGGAGACAGGAGTTGGTCCCATGAGAGGTGGTACCTGGGAATAGTTGGACCCAGGAGGGAGGGGGTGGTCCCAGGAGGAAGGGGGTGTTGCCAGGAGTGTTGATCCCAGGAGAGGTGGTCCTCCTCTCTGCTGGGAGGAGGAGAGAGGTGGCCCCTGGGAGGAGGTGGACCTAGGAGGCAGAAGGTGGTCCAGGAGGAGAGAGGAGGCGGACTTCTTGTACCGTGGAGAACGAGATCGAGACCTAAACAGAACGAAAAGTAATGGATGATGACACAGATCTCAACTGTTGAGTCCAATGTAAAGTAATAGTTCCTCCAACAGACCTCAGGGTGTGTCTATAACTGCAGGAAGACTTGGATGGGCTCCTGCACCCGTCTCTGCTGTCCTCAGAGCTAGAACTGTCTGAGGTGGACATTGATCTACTCCTGGATTTACAGTGTTGACGATACGGGCTGTGCGAGCGAGAACCGGAGCCTCTTCTATGACGGCGGTCGAGACTTCTGGAACGGGAAGCTTTCCTGCGGCGGGGTGAGCGAGAATCGGAGCCTCTTCTATGGCGGCGGTCGAGACTTCTGGAACGGGAAGCTTTCCTGCGGCGGGGTGAGGGAGAACTGGAGCCTCTTCTATGACGGCGGTCGAGACTTCTTGAACGAGAAGCTTTCCTGCGGCGGGGTGAGGGAGAACTGGAGCCTCTTCTATGACGGCGGTCGAGACTTCTTGAACGAGAAGCTTTCCTGCGGCGGGGTGAGGGAGAACTGGAGCCTCTTCTATGACGGCGGTCGAGACTTCTTGAACGAGAAGCTTTCCTGCGGCGGGGTGAGGGAGAACTGGAGCCTCTTCTATGACGGCGGTCGAGACTTCTTGAACGAGAAGCTTTCCTGCGGCGGGGTGAGCGAGAGTCACTCTTGTATTTGCCCGTCTCCTGATACTGCCTCCAGATTGCGTCTATTCTATTTAAACACGTGGAAAAGCAAAAACACATTTGGATCCATAGGATAAAGTGGGTTGCATTTGTTTGAAGACAGACTTTTACCTGGAGAATTGTTGTTCACAAAACAAGTCTGGGTATCTACGAAGAAAAAAAAGAACACACACATACGGCTGAAACCAGATGTCTGAAGATTTACATTTACAATTTTTTCTGGAGATCCAACAATTAGAAAATTTGTGCAGATAACCCAAGATTAAGGAAATCTACCAGTCAATCAATATGTGCAGGCCTGATTCACTTATTAGCAACTCTAAGATGGATTTCCAGGTTAAAACAGAGACAATATTATCTCTTGTCACTCTTCTCTACTTGGGTTGCTAGGCAACAGACAGAATTCCATTGGGGTTGCTAGGCGATGGGCTGGGCTTCCCTTGGTTGCTAGGGAAGCAGGTACAAATCAGTACCTGCTGATTTGTGACGTTCTAGACACTATAAAACATTAACTTACATAACAAAAAAAAGAAAAACCTTGTGTGTTTTTTTTTATACGTTACAGACTTTTTACTAAAAGTTATATTGTGGGAATTTCATGTCTGACTGGTGAACCATTAATTGCAACTCCACTCTTAGTTCCATATTCAACAACATGAACATTTCTTTCTAAAAAGTCTATATTTCTAAAATAAATGAGTAAAATCGTCAAAAGAAAGAATAAACAAAGGCTGACTTTGTGCAAAAACCTTACAGGGTTTTGCACTTCTCACGATGATCAGCGGTCTTCATGTGGGAACACCAAGCCTGTTAAAATAAAAAAACATTTAAATTACATTTTATCAGTTTGTATTTTCAACACAAATCTCTTGAAATACGATAAACCAAACTTAGAAGTTTTTAGCAAGATATATGAGCTTGTTTTAAGCCAATGACTCCTTAACATTTATGAAAAAGTATTGGTTCCATTGGCAGATTATTTCCCTTATGGGAAAAATTTTGTTATAAATGAAATAAACTGCCAATTAAAGACATCCTTTTTAAAATTAACATTAATTATTGACTTAAAACAAGCTCCTATATCTTGTGAAAAAGTTTCTTGTGAGTTAATTTTGTCTTAATTCACACGTCATAAGATATTTACTAGAAATTGGTCAAAAATACTAGGTAAAATGTTGTGTTTTTGTAGTGTAGATCACTCACCTGTACGTCACGACTTTCCTTGTTGCATATCGAACAGTAATGTGGGAAGGATTCCGGTGAGATTCCTTTACAGTCTCTAATTGTGGCATCTGAAGGCTTATTCTTACAAGATGACCCCTTAAATTTAGTCTGCATCACTGACTTATCCTGTCCTTTCAGTCCACACTTCAGCTCAGCTTTATTCTGCCCAGCAACCGCTGTTTCTTTTATTTGAGTTTTGCTTTCCTTGCTGTTGGAACTCTTCTGTTCTGCTTTACCAGGTTTGGAGGATTTTGATGTGGACTCTGGTTGCTTTGGAGGAAGAGGTTTGCAGGATTTAGGCCTGTCGGTTTTCTGTTTGGCTGAAATTACAGCGTGTGAAGGCTCATTTTTAGAAGATGATCCCTTAAATTTAGTCTGCATCACTGACTTATCCTGTCCTTTCTGTCCGCGCTTCAGCTCAGCCTTATTCTGTCCAGCAGCTGTTGTTTCTTCTATCTGAGTTTTGCTTTCTTTGCTTTTGGAACTCTTCTGTTCTGGTTTACTGGGTTTGGATGATTTAGATGTGGACTCTGGTTGCTTTGGAGGAAGAGTTTTGCAGAGTTTAGGCCCATCAGGTTTATGTGTGGGTGAAACCATTTTATTTTGCTCACTAATCTCAGACTTGTGGCTTGTTTTAGAGTCCAAATCTCTGCTTTTGCCCTTTAACACACATCTTTGCAGCCAGTCCTCACTGGGTTTGTGAGTTTCCACCAGTGACTTACCACTACTCTTATCTGTGCTAGCTTTTCCAGTCTCCTTTTTAGCAACGCTACTACCAAAATCGCCGCAATCAATAACTTTATTTGACTTTACAGGAGTTTTATGCAAGTTACTCTTTAGACCGATAGTGGACTGCAATTCAGAGGATTTCTCTGCAGCTCTTTTCTTCTTATTCATGGAAATCTCCATCAGGATGTATTTCAGGTTTTCAGGGGTGATCTGATCATCAGAGTAAGCATTGAGCTCTCCCAAGTCATCCTTGTCAAGTCCAAACTTGCTGAGGATCTCAGTAGCTAAATCTGCTGTGTATTTGGGTTGATCCGATCTGCCTGGTTCTGGAGTTTTAGCAGCACCTGCACTTGGAGGAGGCTTCCTGTTGTCTGCACCTTCACCAGAAACACTTCTGCTTCCATCTGTGCAGCCAGAAGATGGGTTATTGTGATCTTTTTCGGTTTGTTTGCATATTGAAAGCCAGGCCAAAGAGGCAGTGTCACTGAGAGTATCACTGCAGCGACCTCCCTGTGGAATTGAAGACATTGTTGCAGTTGTTTGAGGAAGATGACTCTCAGAGGAGGTGAAGATTAGTGACCTAAAAGATGACGCAGAACATATTTAGGCAGTATCTCAGAGGAATATTTAGTAGTAAACATAAAACTCATCCAAACTTGTAACAACCATTCTATTTTAATGTCTATTTGTATCGAATGAAAGTTAAATTCTCTAACAAAAAAAATATATTTCACCTACTTTCAACAATCGAAGCCAGTCGTACTGCGTCGCTGGCTTAATTCAGTCACATTTAGCCAGTGCAAGTTTTAAAAATTACATTTTAAACAGGTTATTCTCCGGTTTCTGCTTCCATCAAGCTAGCAGGCTATTGCTAGCAAACGCGACTGTTAGTCACAAGAAAGACGTCATGACGCAACGTTCCAAACAGTGTGCGTGAACGGGAAATAAGGTCGCGCGGAATCCGGAGAGAATCTCGTTATTTTCTTGAGCTAATTTGATACCGTCCTTTCTTCTTTGATTCATTCAAACGACTGCATGCCACCACCTGCTGCTGTGGGGATAGATTATACCAGTATTTCCCAACCCTGGTCCTTAAGGCACACTGACCTGCATGTTTTAGATGTTCCCCTGCTTCAGCACACATGATTTCAATTGATGGCCGATTAACAGGGTTTTTGTTGAATTGCAATCATCTGAATGTGGTGTGTTGAAGCAGGGGAACATCTAAAACATGCAGGTCAGTGTGCCTTGAGGACCAGGGTTGGGAAACACTGGATTATACCACCAAACAAGCTTGTTTATTCATATTAAAACAGTGTTTCAACACTTTTTATTTATTCAAATTGAGAATTTAAAATACTTTATTTATTCCAAAGGGAAATTAAATCTCAAAGCGGAAAAAGTTCAAAACAAAACCAATGGTGGTTTAACTCTTATCCACAAAGTTAATTTGGTGGTGACAAAAAATACAATAACAAGCTATAAGTTATATAGTTAAAAATAGTTTACACGTTTTTCTTCATTTGTAAAACTGACCCAAGGTAGAGTGCAAGCGCTTCAAATATTTGTTATAGAAAACTGTGGCTATAGTTAAGTATTGATAAAAACAGCTAAATTTAATTTTTCCCACGGCCAGAAAGACCTTACTTCTGTTACGTCACTTTTAAACATCTGAATCAGCATTTTTGGTCAAGTTTGAGCATTAAAACAAGGAAACTGACTCCAGTTCCACTTTGCTCTCATTTTTGCCCCATCCTACCTCTCTGAGCTGCTCCACCCTTATGAACTCTCTTACCCGTTGCAGTCAGCTGGTCCTTAATGCCACTTGATGAATATTTGGCACATATAGAGGACCCCATGCTCAGCTGTTTGTCAACATCCAGGAGTCTGAGTTAGACCCAGGTATTACATAAACAGACTTAAAGTTGCAGTATGTAACTTTTATTTAAAAAAAAAAAATCTTTGTTAAAGCTATCAACATGTTTTGACGGCATGGTACAGATAATCTGAACAAAATTAATCTCCTCCACTTCCTCCTTGAGCTTCAGTCTGCAAAAATCCAACAATCCTGGTCAAAAACAACCAATCAGAGCCAGAGAAGGAGACTCTTATCACTTTCAATTAACCTTGAGTACGCGCTGCTAAACGTGCTAATCACTGAGAAACAACTTACCATTACAGAAAAACCCTTTATTCACCATAATGGGTGCCCATGCTAACTAGTCTTAGCATTGTGCCAGGCTGTAGAGTAGCAGAGAGAAAGAAGAGGTTGTGAGCAGGATGTATACAAGGGTAATTGACAGCACTAACACCCTCCTCCTGGCTCTGATTGGTTGTTTGTGACTGAGAGCAGAACATTTGTTCAGATGACGGCAGGTCTATAGGGAAAAGGCAGAGGAGCTTTATTTTTCACATATTACTTGTTTCTTATCATACTGTCATGACAGTTTCAACAAATATGTAAAAATCCTATATATATTTTTTTTTAAATAAAAGTTACATACTGCAGCTTTAATGGAGGAATGTTGTTGAAAGGAGCTTCTTAAAGAGACAGAGGCCCAATTTCAAGGTGTTAAATAACGTCAAATCTCTTATAAGTAATGTTTGACATACAGGAGAATTTGTATAATAATTGAAGGTAACATAATTACTTGATTGTGCTTTAAAATGACACTAAGTGGATGGATAACACATATTAGCCCTTTAATAATATAATTTCTCATTTTTTTCATTTGCTCAGAGCAGTTTATTGTTGCTTCAGTGGCGAATAACCCCTCGTGAGCATCAAGGTGACACCAAAATCCTTTCACACATATATTTTATTAAACTCTTTGTTATAAAACACAACAATAACTGTATTAATCCTTCCCCTCAGCACCGACAACAGATCTGCCAGCACTGTTCTTCCTCCCTTTAATATGCGGCTCCGTGTCCAGCTCCTTTGCATGCTCCAGCTTGGCATCACTGCAGGATGGTGAAGAGTATGTCGAACAAATTCTGTCAAGCGCCGCTTTTAAAAAAGATTTTAAGCAAGAAGGATAAAGAAAAACAAAGAAACAGAGTCACAATTCTCATTTTCACAAAGTCCCTCCTTCTGTTCCACTACAACCAATTAAATTCAAGCAATTATCTGATTTTTTTTGTAGCAGAAAGCAGGAAACATAATCGCCCAGTACCCAAGAACAACTAAGGGAAACTTAGTCCTCTGCACACGCATACAAGTGGTAGCAAACTTGTTCAACTGACAGTGAAGATATATTTTATTTTCTAGTTCTTTGGTGTCCCCCTCTTTTCTGATGCTGCCCTGGGCAACCGCCCACATCAAAAACAGCCAATGTATGCCTGTTTTCAAAAAATGTCAACGAAAATATTTTGTTGTCTCAAGCCAAACATGGCTTAAGATTCTCATTTTTCCAGGTTTTTATATTCAGGTTTCGAGGAAGCCATTTTGTTTTACGTTAATTTAGAAATGTCCATTAATTTCCTATTAAACTTTTGCACTGAGGCGACTTGTCCTCATCCAGCCGAGTAACCGGTGTAATTTGTTATGAGAAATTTTGAGCTCATGCACATAAATGTGCAGATGCATTTTCAACACAAGAAAGCTGGAAATGTTCAACTTTTGTTGCTGTCGCGGGAAACTTTCTCATTCGTCGCTTCCCATGTGACCTAAGTAACATTCTGCGAGTGAGAGGCTTTTAGGTCAAAAGAGGCAAACTAGTTACATTTAATCAGATTTACTTGAATAATTTTGGGGACAAAAATACCTTTAGGAGTATTTTTACTAAATTGTACTTTGTACTTATGACGTATTGCTACTTTTCCTTGAGTAAAATTTCAGGTTTTTCTACCCACTGAATGAAAAACAAACATGTTTTAACCAGAAATTGACGAGCCACAGACACACCTGCAGACTTTGTTAAAATCTGATAAGTTCTGAATTGAAAAAAAAAAAAAAAAGATTTGGAAAAATGTTTTTTTTGTCTGTTTTTGTTATTCCATAATTATGGTATTTGTATTAATTAACTTTATGTTTTGGTCTGTCTGATGGTGTAATTTTAAAATATGAAATTACTGATAATCTGATAAGTTACTCAGTACTTGAAGAAACTTTTTACCAAATACTTTATTACTCTTACTTGAATAATTTCTTCGATGGGTACTTTTTACTTTTACTTGAGTAAAAATATGCTGAACATATTCAACATATTTTAAATTTTTAGCTACTCTACCCACCTCTGAAAGTAGGTGATTAATCTGCATTATGTAATATTAACGAATTAAACTTTTTATATTGACAACCTTACAAATAAAACCTATTTTCTTTGCTGTCCTGGTAAAATACCTGATTTTTGTAGAAGATTCCCTCCCCGTGATTTCTCACAACGAGGACCTGAACTCTCTTTGGACAATCGGCTCTTGTGGTCCAGCTTCTGTTTTTCGTTGCTCCGTCTGGGTGATGAAGACGGTTTCCCGTCTTTCCTCCTGGAGGACGACCGTCTCTCATGACTCCCTGAATGTGAGCGGCAGGGAAGGGAGGACGGCTTTTTGAGACGTGGCGACCAAGATGGAGATCGAGACCTAACAGAGAAGCAGAATGTGGCTTAGGCGGATTTATTTATGATAAACTGTTTCTCCTTTTTCTCCTGACAAACCTGCGGGTGTATCTACGGTCATAAGGTGATCTGGACCGGGAGCGGGACCGAGAGCGGGACCGAGAGCTGCTCCTTCGACCCGCTGAGCCGTAATACTGCTGGAGGTTGCTGTCGTCATGCCGATGGAACGGTAATGTCGATGGACTTTCAGCTTCAGCGCTAAAATTATAACAATGTTGATTTAAAACAAAACTGGAAATCAAAGGATTCAAAGTTTACTTCTTGTTTTAAGTGGAGGGATTTTACCTGAGGATTGGTAGAACATCTCCATCCCAATGTGGATATCTGTGGAACAAGGAGGAGAAAAACAAAACATCAGAAGTTCTTCTTCTTTCCTAACAATGTTCGTTCGATCCATGAGTGACTAGATGAGACAGCTAAGATGCTCTAGCTTAGCATAAACAGCTGTTACCTATGTGAATGGATTTCAGCCAATAAGCCCTCCTGCTGTCTTGCTACCCTGTTCGCGTTCTGGCACAATTTTACTAGTTTTTGTGTGTGTGTGATTTTGGGAACTGACGGTCTGACGGGTCAATCTCCCCTCCAGCTGCCCGACCGCGACATCTACCGCGCTCCTCTTGAGCATCAAGACCATGGAAGGGTTAAAAAACAAAAGAAAGATGTATTTTTTTTTCAACAAAAATGTGAGAAAGAAGTCAGAATTAAATTTTTAATCTGAGAAATTTGATTTAAATGTGAAGATTCCCTTATTAATCTGAAATGTCGACTTTCATCTGAGAATTCTGACTTTTCTCTGACAATTTTGGCTTTAATTTGAAAATTCTGACTGCAATCTTAGAATTCTGACTTTATTTTTAGAATTTCAACATTTCATTTTAATTTGACAATTCTGAGTTTAATAAAAAAAAATTCTAACAGTGAGATTTCTGACTTTTCTTTGCAAATTTTGGCTAATTTTGAGAATTCTTACTTTTCTGTGATACTTTTGAAGGTAATTTCAGACTTCCGACTTTAATTCCAGAATTGTTTACTTTAATCCAGCCAATTCAGAAAAAAATAAAAAAGTTTGGTAATCTTACATAACCTAAAACAGAAACTTTTGTTTAATTATTAATGTCAAACAGTGAGAAAAACTATTTTTGTGCCTTTTTATATATTAAGTATCTGAGTTCAACAGTTCATTTGGTTTGAAACACCTGAAATGCATGAAGAAACGAAGAACAGTTAAACTACAGATATTCTTATTTATTTTAAGAAAGAGTTTAGTAGAGGACCTACTGTGTCCGGAGGATTGTGCAGCTCTCCAGGTGAAAGCTGGAGTTCTGGTGTGACAGCCAGTCCTGGGAGCCAGAACAACAGCATATTCACAAAGATTCAACCTAAATCAAAATCAGTCATCTGACACTTTTTAAACACAGTGACATTTTAATACTGCAGTGCTTTAGATATTAAACTATTCACATTCCTTGTCGGTTTTCTACGTTTTGTCACAAAGACAAGCACGTATACTTTATAAATGTTTATCTATTTGTTCAACCTCTCCGTCTGTCCAAACTAATGGATGTCCTGGCGCCATGTTTAATTCCCAACAGGAAGTCGTTGTTTTGAAGGATTGTGATTGGTTAGTAGAGGTTTTATCTTTTCCCTACACTGCCCCCTATGGGTGTGGCATGTTTAAAACATCGCCCAGTAATGTAATACAGCGGGTTGAAGTGGGCGATTTATTTTTGGAAAGATTTTTGCCGTATCGCTACGGCGCTGGCCGCCATCTTGTCTTCTGTGTTGTTTTGTGTTGCTAGGATACGAACAGTCATTGCCGTTCTCAGCTCTCGTTGCTTGTTCAATGAAAAACTCAACAATAAATGTTCTAAAGCTTTGCTAACTTCAGACGAAGCTAACGTCCACTCACCTCCATGTGGAAGCACTTCTTGTTGCAGATGGAGCAGGTGTGTGGGAACCTCGTCGGCGCGGCTCCTATATAGTCTTTAATCATGGCGAGTGTTGGCAGATGGTTGGAAGTAACGGTCTTAACAGGCGGTACTTTGACCGGAAACAGTTTTGCATATGAAACGTCACACGGCAAAGCTTTCCTAGTTGTAGATGTTGCTTTAATGTTATGCTTCAGTTTAGCTTTCTTCTTCAAGTCTTGCACTCTTTTTTCTTTACCTTTAACCTTTGAACTGCTGGGTTTTTTGGATTTGGACGTCAGCTTCAGAGAAGGTTGAGGAGTAACTCTTAGAGACTTGGGCGGCTGGATGTCTTTCTGTGTTGGTTTGTCACATTCTTCCAGTGGTGACTCCTTCCTACCAGCGGGCCTTGGATCATCCTCAGTGGTCGTTTCTATCGAGTCGCTAACAGTAACATAGTTAGCAGAATGTCTGTAGTCAATCACTTTAACTGGCTTCAGAGGACCAGGAGGCGTTTTATCCGGACCTCCAGGTTCGTCGGTTTTGGGTTCGGGAGGGTTTTCTGCAGCTCGTTTCTTCTTCCGCAGGAAAATCTCACGTAAAACCAGATGTAGATTTTCAAAAGTCAGCTGATCCTCGGGGTATGACTCTAGTTCTTTTAGGTCCTCTTTGTCCAGTCCAAACATGTTTAGGACTTCGGCGGCTGATTCTGGAGTATACCTGGCAGGAGTTTCTGGTTCTGGATCAGCTTTCTCCCCCACAGACGGGTCGGTTCTGGATCGCTGCTCTCCTTTTTCCCCATTGGAGCTGACCGTGCTGGACCTGCGCCGTTTTCCCGTCGGCCTTTGATTAGGCCCTGGACTGCGGGAGTGAGATCGTGATCTTCGACTCTGGTGATGCCGCAGGTTGTTGGACTCGTTGTTGCGACTATCAGCTTTTATTTTTTGCTTTTTCAAACTCTTAGTATCTACGAGCGACTTTTTATCTTTTTTTCTTTCACCAAAAAAAAAAAGAAAAAAAAAAGAAAAAGGAAACAGAAATGAGGATCAGATCAGTAAAAATTGCAATCTGCTGTCGATTGCTTTTGTCTCAGAAGTTTACCTGGGAAGTGGTTGGATCTTAGCAACCCACTCAGGATATCTGTGGAACCAAAAATACTAATTCAGCACAAGGAAGAAGAACCATAAAGAACACATTACAAAACAATTCAACTCCTAAATCTAAAAGTAAAACTGCCTACAAAAAATTAACCAATTGCATGTTTTACCATATTTATTACTTTTAAAAATCAATAATAATCTACAAAATGTGGATTTTTTTTTTTTTTTTTACCATAAACAAGGTTAATACTATGGATGAAATTTATAAGTTAAGAGTTAACTGAGTTAATCTAAAGATGATTAAGCCTATAAATCGACTAAGGATCAATTGATAAGCAGCCATTTTTCTTAAAATCTGTAGGTTTCTCATCTTTTCATAACAAAGGGTTACATTTTCATAATATGCTGAAGAAATTGTTAAAATGTATTTATGTTTCTTATATACATCTGAACCTGTTTCAAACAAGAAACATAAAAATATTTTAACAATTTCTTGAATTAACTCCGTATTCTCTTCAGGAATAATAAACAATTTGTCATTTTGAATTAAATTGAAAACCTAGGGAGTTTATCGAGTGTTTATATTTCAAAATAAAACCGCATAAAGTGCATTTTGCTCCGTTTGAACCGTTTCTCTCTCCATCTTTGCTTTTGTTATCAACGGCTGACCAGCGGCGCCCTCTGCTGGATGGCGGCCGAACTACAACACTAAAAGACTGGTCGACTTCTGCTCATGGTTGATTTGTACAAGTAATAAAAATGGTAAAAACATCCAAGAAGGTGAATAGTTTTTATAGGCACTGTATGACAATCTCCAGGGAAAGGAGGAAGTTAGTTTCTTGAAACAACAGGTTGTCTACCAATAAATTAACCAAGTATGAGTTCAGATAAAAGTGTCTGAAGGAGAATCAAGTAAAAACTGACTTCAGCTGCAGGAGTATCCGGTTCCCAACGTGGTTCATTTCATTCAGGTGGAGGAGCCAAAGCTTGTAGAGAGAAAAACAACAAAACATTTAAAATGATTTGAATTCCTAAAGACCAGTAAAGAATGTCACCAATCAAAGGGAATAAAATTGAGTGAAATTGGACATTTGCTGATCAATCCTGTCAGCAAAGGCCTGATCAGGACTGTAATCCTAAATTAATAATTTTATCTCATTATTTCTCCACTAATGAAAATATTTTCCAAATTAAAAGAGAATAAAGTCATAATATTATCACAATAAAGTTGAAATAATACGAGACTAAAATCGTACTTAAACTTTGTCGTACAATTTCTTTCTTGTAATATTATGACTTTTATTCATTTAATATGACTTTTCTCATAACAGTGTTACTTTATTCTGACTACTATATTATGACTATTATTCTCATTATATTTTAATTTTATTCTTGTAATATTATGACTTTATTCTTTTAAAATTTTGACTTTATTCTGGTAATATTGAGTTTATTCCTGTACGATTTCTGACTTGTGTTGTTATAACTTCCTTCGTAACATTATGACTATTATCCTTGTAATTTCATGACTTTATTTTATTAATAGTTTTTGTTCTTGTACCATTTTTTTCTTTAATAGTCAAAGGTAATTACTTGTTATCCATAGAAAATCAGGCTTTTATTTTTTTACATTTTGTACAATAATCGCTACTTCTGATAACCCTTTGTGTTGGAATACATCAATCATAATAAATAGAAAAAATAAATTAAATTAACTTAATATAAAATGTATTAATTGAACTTAAATGATTCAAATCAATTAATTAATCCAGTGCAGCAGCAGAAGGTAGTTTAAGTTAAATTCTTACCCCTGGTCTCTGACAGGTTACACCGCAGAGGGAACACCGGTGGGGAAACAACCTCGGCGTGACGCCATTATAGTCTTCGATCATGGCCAGCGTCGGCTGCTTGCCCTCCGACATTTTCATTTGCTTCAACACCCACTCCCGGACTATCGAAGGCAGTTTGCTTAAAATCGACATCTGGGCTTTGCACTTTTTGCCGAGTGGCGCTTTGACAGAAGAACCTTTCTGGGTCTTTTTCGCCGCCTTGTTCTGTCGACGCTCGTCCAGCTTCAGTTCTGATTTCCGTTTCACGTTTTTCTGCTGCTTTGGCTTCTGGTTTTCAGTTCTTTTCTGTTTGCTTTCAGTGTTGCTGTTAGAAATTGTTTTATGTGTGGCAGATATTGCGTCCTTTAATCGCTCAGGTGGGTCACTAGCTGTCTTCTCTGAGGCTAACACAGTTGTACTTTCTTTATCCGGTGGTAGCTCATCTACAATCCGACTGTTGTTTCTTGTAGCCAAAAATGTCTTCTCTGAGTCTAACACCGATATACTTTCTTTATCTAGTGGTAACTTATCTACAACCCGACCGTTGTTGTTCTTTTCTACACCCACATAGCTAGAGACCCTCACTTTGCTTGGCTTCAGGATACTTTTTAGTTTAGGTTGGGGTTCAGAAGACTTTCCTTTTATTTCCGTCTTGCTAAAAATCTGATGTAAGACGCAGGACAGCCTTGCAGGATTGACCTGCTTCAAAATGTGAGGGTCGAGTTTTTTCAATCCGTCTTCGAGGCCGAAGCTCTGAAGAATCGCAGCGACTGGTTCTCTGGTATGTTTTAGCTGACTGATCTCAGACGACACAACAAATCTGCCTGGAACTGGGTTTTCATCGTCTCCTAACCCTGGAATGGATGGCGTGTCGTCTTTCTGTCCACCAGACAAAGCCTCCAGGCTGCCATCAGAACCGGACGGAAACTCTGCTGGATTGTTGTTAGTATTTGGTTTGAAGATGGGAAGCCAGTCCAAGGAGAAATCACCAAAATCAGGAGCTACACGGGATGTTGACGGCCTTGCAGAGGAGGAAGGACATTCATTTATTTCGCTAAAGAAAGTCTTCCAGTTCATACCCCGATGTTCCACACATCTGACACGGTCTACCAACTTATTATTATCCGACTCAGATGTGTTTTGAGCTGGCAGGTAGTGGGCAAGACATGAAGATCCAGGAATAGTCAGCCTGGATGCAGGTCCAGGATTAGAAAATCCCTTGGGAAGTTTTTTCGCTGGCGGCCCATTCTGGTTCCGGGTGGATTGAGACATGATGTAAGCAAACTCCAGATCTTCAAGTTCTTCCGAACGAGATCAATCCGGAGAGAAACACTCATTAGGCCTAAAATCAAAAGAAAAGAAAACATACGAGTCAAAATGAGAGCGAAAAGGTGTTGGAGAAAACTTTCAGTTGATCTCCAGAATAAGGCTGCTGAGAGTCAAAGTTTCAAGGAACAAATACTTTACTGAACATCTACAGATGGAGAAACACACCTGACAATGTCAGAGTGAGCTCCCACTTGGATGAGGAGACATCCTCTCTTTGTACAGCTCTTGTCACGTCACACACGCAGGTGTGAATGGAAACGGTTGCAAAACATCAACATGTCAATCAACTCTGAGAACTTTCTGACAACCAAGTTCTTATTCCAAGAAACTGAAAGGTGTGATGTGCCTCATATGCATCGGAGATGTATCTATAGGTTAATCACTGCTTATCCTGCAAGGGTGGGTGTCAATATTTTCTCTATGATCAGCAAATGGTCTAGCTGATGTGTTTGTTCTCTATTCATAGGTGCTAAAACTGACCTTTAACTGAGACATGTAAGTCTAAGCAGCATCCTGCTTCAGCCCTGAATGAAGCCTTTTCCTGCTGAATCAGTTTCATATGCAGACACTCCAGCTTGTTAGTTTCTTCTGACAACTGGCTTATAAGAACATTTGTTCTTTGCACACATGGCTGCTGTCGAATAAGTATGTATCAGGCTTCAAATAAAAGTATTAACACCTTGATTTTTTTGTTTCTTTAATATGACACTAAAAGTAATGCTACTTGGATATAAGTATATGTATGAGCTTCACTAATCCCAGGACTTTAAGAGTCTCAGGGTAGCTTCCTATGTTAAAACTAAGCAAAATTAACATATTAAAAAGTATTTGCACCCTCATTTGGCACCCTGGTCAAATTTGATGCGTATGAGGTCAGGAACATCAGGGAGTGGTCAGAAATGATTTTAATTCAACAAAGGCAGGCTTGTCACGACAGGCCTGCCTTTGTTGAATTAAAATCGTAATAAATTGTCCCAGAAATTATTGCGATAAATGATAATGTTGTTGTTTTGAGACCATTTTCAAGTAATATAATGGTAGTAGAATAATAATCTAAGAACATATCCTAAAATATTAACAAACTTTAAATTCTAATGAATATTTAACACTGCACTAGAAGATATTTTAACTATCCAAAATAAATAAACAAAATAACAGAAACAACAAATAAAATTAATTATAAGACTGTAAACAAATTTGTCACCTAGTTTTGGGTAGAAACATGGAAAAGAGGAAAAACAACAAACCATTGAAATTAGGGACTTGTTTTAATTTATCATGCAATTAATTAATCTTCCACAAACTCTCACATGGTGCTTCATTTTCAACCACCCTTCCTCCTTCCACTCAACTTTCACCTTAGTACACTTGAATGAAACAAAACGAATAGCGAGCTTCTAGGAATAAACGTTTGTGGGCACAACATGACATTTCTGCAATAAAACTCCCATTTTATTATTTTATGTTATATTTTGATTTTCTGATTAACTGAATTTATGATTTCTAATCAGCTGTAAGCTGAAAATCATCAAAATTAACAGACATAAACATGGGAAATATAGTAATAAATGCGCACTTTTTGAATTTCCGAAATAACTTTTCTAACTATTTGAGATACAGCTTTATATAACTTTCATTATATTAAATAATAATAATACGGTGCAAGTTAATGACTCAATGCAATTCGCCTGTTTCCTTTGATAGAAAACTTTTGTTTTTTTTCTCAATTTAAAGCAATAAAATTAACTTTACTCAATTGTTTGATAACTAGATGGTTGTTTATAATGTGTATTTTTTATTAGATGTGTTGTGAATTATTGTATTATAAATAAAATCCATTGAATTAACGCTCAGAAATTTAAACGTAAAACCTAACTACCAGTTTAGCGGAAGTAACACCGATCTCGTGTTGATAACAGATTGATTTCTGACGATAAATGCAACACTTTATCGTTCACAGTGACCTCAAAACACTACTTTGCTCAAACAATCTGCAAAATCCCTTCCAGTTAATACGAAGGACAAAAAACATAATGTCAGAAAGAGGGCTTATCATAAGTCAGAATCAACTAATTCGGCAAAACAGACGAAAAACTTAAAAATTAAAGTTACCATTTTAGCATTGCTTCCTTCAGTGATGTTAGCAGGTTCAAGCTAAGAAGCTATCGTTGCTTACGGTAAACCGTTAGTAACGTCCCGGTAAAATTAACAGACGTTAGCAGGAAATTCTTGCGGAGGTATCATTGTTCTATCGTTCACTTTGCAATCTAACGGGCTTTGCTGTGCTGATAACATGTTTACCTTAAACGGCGGAGCCTGGAGAGCGTCAGCGGTTCTTCTTCTTCTTCACCTCCCAGTTTGACTCCGAATTACTGCCGCCTGCTGGCCGGGAGAACAGCTGCGGTCAGAGACTGGAGTTGGAGGGATGATTCTCGGAACTGATCGGAGGAAACTCATGGTGCCAAGTCGGGATTCGAACCAAAGACCTTCTTGCTGCAAAGCAACAGTGCTTGATTTTGATATTGATTAAATATTTGTGACTATATAATGAAGCTAAGTTTGTTTCACGTAGTTAAAATTGAAC
Organism: Poecilia latipinna; assembly: GCF_001443285.1. Classification (NCBI taxonomy): domain Eukaryota; kingdom Metazoa; phylum Chordata; class Actinopteri; order Cyprinodontiformes; family Poeciliidae; genus Poecilia; species Poecilia latipinna. The sequence goes on from NW_015112724.1 coordinate 340,039, forward strand.
ATAAAGGTGTAATTCGATCCCTTTTTTTATGGTGGTTCTGTGTAATTATTCAGAAATAGGACTTCATCTGATGCCTCACCCTAGGTCTCATTCCATGTCATTGGTTATTTTCTCTAACTAGCAATGAATAGCAGCAATATTTTTGATACTTAAGTGCTTCCGTGAGCAGGTAAGGATATATATGTGCTGTATAAAATGTTAATTACATTTTTTACACAAAATCATTCTAAAATCAAAATAAGATTTTAGTCTTATTTTGTGCTCCTTTCAGAATTAGCAGTTGTAGAGCCTTTGGTCACTTTAAAGCTAAATAAACTGCTGCTGGCCACGCCCCTCCGACCCTGAATCAGACTCAGAAGCAGAAGTAAAGACTCATGAACAACTATTAAGAATGTAGCAAGAGATTTCTGAATGGTAAGTCAATAACAAAACACCTATTTTATAGCACCCGTTGAATACAGCGGTAAAACCTGTTAGCTAGCTCGCTGCTCATGTGGGTGGCGCTCCGCGTGGGTTGCTAAGTGACGGACTGGGCTCGTCTGGCGTTGCTAGGTAACGGGCAGTGCCCAGCCACTGCGACTTGATAATCAGAAGGTTTTCAAAACGACCTGTTGTCCAGCCCCCTAAAAATATAAAATTATTACCATAAAACAGCGGTATTTTGTTTGTATTTTTTATGCTTGGCTTGTTTGTAGAAACAGGAGAGACCCAAATGGAAGCACAAAAAGTGAATTTTGCACAAGTGGTCCTCGCTAAACAACAAGGTACAATGTAGGGTCAACATACTGAGCTTTATCCCCCCACTCTAAAGTTAGCAAACTTCCCACCAGGACACACACACACACACACACACACACACACACGCACACACACACACACACACACACACACACACACACACAGTCTAAATGCCTGCGGCCAAGTGAGTCGGATTATAAATAGAAGGGCAACAGAAATCCTGTCCTGACATATTTTAGCCTGCACTGACTAGCAAACATCATTTGTTCTTGTCTGAATGTATAACACTTTGGTTTTTAATATTATTCTTTGGCAGCTGGTGAAAATATGTGAACCGAAGTCACTGTAAGAAGTTTTACAGTCTGTGAAGTCAAAAGTTTAGACTGTGAAATCCCCTAACTGCCTTTCTCTCTGCTTTGCTTATTAATCCAAAGCATGAGATTAGGACTTTCTCGGTCATGTGACACAAAGGGCTGAGCTTCTGGGTTTGATTCATGTAGTTGGACAATAAATTGTAAATTTAATTTTACAGTCTATAACAATAATGATAGAATTTTTTCTGCCTTATGATTTAAGTACTTACCACAGTTTCTGGAGTTTGTATTTTTGCCACAACTGCTTAGTTTAGAAGTAGGGCATAAAAAACACTTTATCCAAGGACTGAATATGCCTACAGTTTAGTTTAAATAAATGAAAGGAGTGCTGTTTAATCATACTATTTGAACACACCACAAGATCTAATCTGCACTGAAAACTAGCCATGAAAATTGGTGCACCCTTTCTTTCTTTTAATAAAACCAATCAGTCTGTAGAGCATTTAAATAATGACTGTTAATACAAACAAAATCTATTTAACTATTAAAGAAGTACTCAAACATGTCATGAATATGTCTACAATTTGGCTGAAATAAACAAAAACACAGTTTGTGTCTTGGTTTGTCGCAATTAGCAATAAATCCATTAATTGTATGACAACCTAAAATGAGTTCAACAATTTTAATTTGCCTGATTTATTGTGTTTAAATGTTCATTTTAATTTAAAGGTTACTGACTTTTGAATGTGTTCTTCTTGTGTTATGACATTGTCATTATACTTGAAAATGGTCTCTAAATAACAATATTATCATTTATCGCTACAAAGTCTGGGTCAATTTATTGTTCAGTTAGTTTTGTTATTATGACATTTTTATATGTGCCTGGAAAATACATAATTTTAAAGATTTAAAGAGGAAAATTGTGTTACTTTTCAAGGGTTCAAATATAAAATTTGCCTTTATTCACTTTTACTTGACGCTTCTGTTTATACACTCAGCACAGCGCTAATGAAATCATTTATATACTCATAGCTGCCCTGCTTGTCTAGTGAATTTGGTCGAAATTGAATCTCCAATTAATTTTCTGTCTGATGCTGTGATTGTTCCAGCAGAGGAGTGTGTAGATTAACAGTGGCATGTTGTTTGGAGGATGATGGTTGGAAAATAAAGGCCACTCTGTGAGTGTGTAGCCCTTTAAGCCAGCTGAGATTGAAGGGACGGTGTGTATCGGTGCATGAGTCAGCTTGTGGACGATTGCTCAGCTATGCAAGTGCTGGAGATTGGAGGGGGTGAGACAGCTGCTCCACCAGTCACTCTGCAAGCCCTTATTCATTCCTCCTCTTCTCCTTTCCTTCTCTACCTTTAAATGGATCTTCCCTGATTTTCTAGATGTGTCTTTGGGATATATGGACCACAGCATGTGTGTTAGTGTTGATGGGATCTGAGGGACCTGTGCTCGTGTGTGCTTGAGAAATGCTGCGTGTGTTCATTCTGTGTGCAGAGCGTCTACAAACGCCGGACGATGACATCAGTGATGCCTACTGCAGCGTCACCTATGAAGGTATGGATGGTGACCATGTGTTTGAGTAAAAGTCGAGGAAAATTATGGGACAAAAAGCTGAATATCTTTGCTTGCATACATCAAGGCTTTTTCCAGTTGGAAGTTGTCATCAAACTCTGAAATAGCTGCCAGGTTATTAGATAAACCCTTCTAATATTAGCGTTTTATAGGGTGCGGCCGACACAGAACGATGTTAGGATGATGGGAAAGAGTGAGCAGCTAAATTGGGGACCAAGTGACAGATAGGGAAGAAGAATGCCAGTGTGTTTCCTGTGAACCCTGGTTGTGTTTATAGTTAGCACCAGTCTTTCAGCAGAGTTTATCCTCTGGGAAGCCCAACACTCCTCCCTCTCACAGTCATGGTAGCATGAGGCACTGAGCTGAAGCAGCTGGTCCACCAGTTAGACTGAAACCAACAAAAATTACTAGACTGACAAAGCTTCTTAAACTGACCACTTTTCAGGTGTTATGCCTACCTAGGTAGAGCTGGACAGTAAATCAGTGACAGTATACATTGCGATAGACACTTGATCAATATCAAGAGATAATACATCTGATAGAATAATCAATATATAGACTATTCACTGAACTGATAGGCAGGAAAAAAAGCTTTAGATGTACGTGTCCTGGCTAGCTAAGCTAGCTGGGCGGAATCAACTAACTCACTCGCTCTTTGGTTACCTAGCAACTCATTCATTCTTTGGTTACCTAGCAACAAGCTGTTGAGTAACTTGCGCACCAGCCTCAGTGTCAAGTCCCGCCACCCTGCCTCCTCCTAGCTACTTAAAAATAATAAATAAATAACAACGGCGTGTTAAATCCAACAATCACTGCACTTTGTTTAACAATCACTGACAACTGATTGTCAGTGATTGTGGTGTACTTTGTACTGACAAGGTACACCACAAACTGATCCATCAATATTTCCAGGTGCTGAAAATACAGTTTTATCTACAGAGTGGTTTTTCGTTCAGCTTGAGTAAACATTTAGTACGACTGAGTTCTCTGATCGTACATTGAACTTATGACACTGTTGGAGCACAAAGGTTTCCCTGTGTGATATACGCTGCAGCCTGCAGCACACACAGACCAACTTGTGACTATCCAGGCAAAAATCTGGACCTGAATCAACCATTATGAACGCTTGTTGAATTATTTTCCACTCAGTTGTCAGTAATCCATTTTTAGGAAACATGTATGTTGTTCTACTCTTTATTTTCATATTTGACACCAAATACTAACCAAATGTTGGCCAAGAAATTTAACTTAAACCTCAGTTATAATGTAAGACCCTCGCTAACACTGTGTGTAACTAACTATTCACATCAATGAAAATATTTAATGCCCAAATATATAAATATATACAGGCAAGACATTGTCTAAGTCATTCACTACTATTAGCATATTAGCCGTTATATTTCTCCCCAGAACCAGATTAGCCAGTAGAACCAGATTAGCATCTTTGCTAAGCTAAGCAAGGCTAATATGCTAGTTTAACTCTGAAAATGGCAGATGCTGACAAATACATAAGTGAAAACGTAGCAATCTTTTACTAGCACTGATTTCTTTCTCCTTTTTTAAAACTTCTTATAGCTTTTTATTTGGTAAATAAATTTGTATTTATGCTAGGCTAAAAAGACTAATATAATTTATTTACATTGTACTAGTCAAGTAAAAATATGAAAATATTAACCGAAATTAAAACCTTGTAGTGATAACTGAGATTATTGGTTGCATAGAAAAGTTAATCTCTATAATTTTATGTAATAAAGTAAATTATTTATTATCAAATCGGAGTGTGACGAAGACTAACTTAACTCCCATCCTCCATTCATAAATCGTGTGGTTGCCTCTGTAATTATTAATGTTTTAATTTGTTTTATGTACACACGTTTTTGCCTCATTATGTCATCAACATTTTATTATTAGTATTATGCATAATTTATTAACCATAGACTATAATATGTATGTATGCTTGCTTTATAGTGATCATAATTTATTTGAAATTAATTGCATCTCCTCTTTGAATTTTTTTTATTTTTTTTTTTTACCAAATTTAGTTTTATATCTCTAAAAAAATTATCAAAAAGTATTTTGATTATAGCTTCTCTAATAAGTATTAAAAAGTATTTATCAACTGTATTAAAGCCGTAGAAATTACTTTGTTGTGAATTTTAGTTTCGCTTTCTCTCCAAAGTAATGGAACATTGTGGACACAGTTTGCCACCAGTAGGTGGCGCTATTTTACTGCGTGTGCTTGTATTTACCGTGGCATGGACCTAAAACTGGTGATTTTTAAATAAAATGAAATTAATTTTCAAATAAAGGTTAGTCAAACAACCTGCCTGAAAAGGTAAATTATGTTTAATACAGTTAATAAAACCAAAAACATCCTGTTTTTGTAGCTACATTTTTAAACCAGAAACTTTCTTTTAAATCAATTTTGTATTTCTTAATTTTATTTTTTAAATTTTTAGACAATGTGTCTGGAACTCTCAAATAAACCTGCAAGATTTTCTCAAATGTCGTAACATGTTTTAGAGGTTAAAAAAAAAAAATTGTAATGCAGTTTTGAAAACAAGATTTTTATCCATTTTGTTTTACTGAAAACACCAGATTAAAATTAGACCTAAACATTTAGCAACAGAGCAACCACACACAGAGAGAAAATGAGTGAAAGGAGTAGAAACCTTTATTTTTCTGGCAAATATTTGGCTGAAAAGGAAACAATCATGAGATAAGAGAGGAAAAGAGAACAGGAAATGTTGAGATTTCCTTTGAATGTGAGGTGTGTGTTCCTGACAGCCTCACTTACTGCAGTTTTTCTCCACAAGAGATTCAGAGATTCAGAGAGAGAAAGAAACCAGAAAAGACAGACTGCTTGACAAACAGACAAAGTGGGACAACAATCCGTGGATAATCATTTTTTACCAAAAAACAACTTCATCTGGTGGAGATTTATTTTCCCAGAAGAAGATAAGAAGATCTTTATTTCCATCCACGGCTGATTATTTGGATGCCTCGTTATGTAAGCCGTTGCTTCTTCCGCCCTGGAGCCTTTCGACCTTCTGAACTCGGTCACTTCTCATTCATTCAGATCTGAAACTGTCAGATCTGAGGGAGTTTTTTCGGCCCTTCAGCCCCGTAGGATTCTGCTTTAGCCATGTTGCGCTGCGTTCTTCAGCGGGCTAACAACCTGAGGCGATCTGACCCTCTGGCCAGTGTCACGTTTAGAGGTAAGGGGACAGCTCTGGGGCTTTGGCGAAATGTGTCAAAACATCCAAAAGCTCATGTTTTTAGAGGGGATAGAATAATATTTTAAAAAATTAACACAGACAACCAGGACTCCTCCCAAATGTTAAGAATTTAAATAATTGATTTCTCTAAAAAAAATCACAAATTGTCGTTTTTTTGAAGGGTGTGTGTGTGTAATAATAATAAAAATAAATTAATTCAAAATAAAATAAAAAATGATATATACACACTTTAAGAAGTATGCTAACTTGCTTACTTCTTGAATGTCTCAATAAAGTATAATTAAGGAAATATTGTGTTATTGCTGTTTCTCCGACCCACTCCAGTTTGGCTCAACCAAGATGATGCTTTGCTTTATTAAGTAAATCTGTAGAGAGGAAACATTTCTATGCCAGCAATAGGATTAATTATCACAAAATTTTTTTTATTTATATTACTGTAACCTTTTCTGTTTAATTGAGTAACACATTGTCAAGACATTAGCCTTCTTTAGCCTAGCATAGATACAAATTTATTTACCTGATAAAATGTTTTAAAAAGTAAAGAAAATACATCTCAGTTAGTGATAGTGCTAAGCTACAAATAGTAGCACTGATTGCTAAGTTTTTCACATTTGTCAATGTTTCACATTTGTCTGCCACTTTCAAAGATAAGCTAACATATTAGCCTTTCTTAACTTAGCAAACATGCTAATCTGATTCTATTGAGGAGAAATATAAAGGTTAGCAAAATCAGTGCTAATATGCTAATGGCCTTCAATATTTTTCATTTGCAATGTTTCTTACACCAACTTAATTATTTCCACATTTTTAAACTTGAGCTAGCATTTTAGCATTCCCTCTTTCATTGTACGAATAGTTGGAGTTCGTCTAGGTGGGTTGAATGGAAGGAAATTAAATTGACGGAACGAACACAGAATTAGATGAATGCTGCAAAACGTTTTCGTATGGGAGGGTTAGAGAAATCTCAGCAAATATGAAGATTCATTAGGCCAATCTAAAGTCATGAGGACGGCCGTTTGAAAGGCATCATTCTATTTTTTGCAGTATGGGATGAAGTAATGATTTTTGGTGCCTCTTGTACATAGATTTTCACTACTGTCACAAACAAATAGGAGAAAATCCTATTTAGTTTCTTAGCCTCACAAACATTGTTCTCCTCTTTAAACTTGATGCAACATGTTGGTTTTGAGCATCATTAACAGCCATTCCTCACCCAGTTCTAACACTCAGAAACCCAAGTGTTGTCCAAACACAAAGCAAACCAAGCTGTTAAAATCAAAAACCGAGTCTTCGATATTACATCAAACCATTCTGGCTTGATTCATTCCTCAGTCTGCATCCATAATAGATGCGATGTATGACTGAATGGGCAACAAACAACTGTTCTACCTGCCCTCCGTCATCTTGTTTGTGCAACTTTTTTTGTTCTTTCCATAAGTTGGTGTTTGCCTCCTTAATGAGGTGAACTCTGCGCTTAACTTCCTGCCTTTGTCCAAACACAATTTCCTGGTCCCATCAGACATTTACCTCCCTGCTGCAGCCCCAACTTATATCTAATCTCACTGCTAAAACAAAGTCTCACACCAAGACCAGTGAAAAATGGACATGACATTCAAAACAAAACACAACACTTCAGCCAGAAAGATTAATTTTTACTTCAGTGACTGACCTAAAACTCTTTAGCATTACTGATGTGGCATGTTTCCTTTTCCTGATAAGTGACGTCTGATTGGATGATGACCTTTAGAAAGCTTGAACGTAAAGCTTCTTGACACATTTTGACACAATGTAGCTACAACTGAATAGAGACTGTGTATAAACATTAATTTTAGGTCTTTCCCAAAGATTCTCAATTGGATTTAGGTCTGCACTTTGACTAGGCCATCCTAATCCATTGATATTCTTTGATTTGTACCACCTAATAACAATGTTATTACTTTTCACATGAATTAGTTTCCATTTTCCCTCTTATCTGCTCCTTGTCTGGCTAAGTACCCAACTTCCCTCTGAGATTTTCACACTTTAAAACTTTTGTTAGTTAAAAATTATCTTCCACTTCACAGTTCTGCACCACTTTGTGTTGGTCTATCACACTAACAGTGTTTTCACACCTGGTAGCCCGGCGACTCGGTTTGATTTGGGACTAAAATTTGTTACATTTTCAGCTGCTGTGCTTTTCTTCCATACTGCACTGTGTCAAACAAACCAAATCTTTTGAAAACCTGTTCCCCTCCTCACCTGTTGGGGCGCTACACCAAGAACCACTGAAGGAAACAACACAAAAACCTCTGAAGAAGACACTGAGCACAACTTCCTTCACAAAATGTAAACAGAAATGGAACTGTTTACATTTTGTTAGATTTTTCATTGGTGTTTGGCAAAAAAGACAAACTGTTTCTCCTGCTAGCGCGAGACTTGCATGTCTATTTAAGGGTGCATTCACACCAGTCCTGTTTAATCCACTTTAATCCATCTCCACTTCACTTGGGGAGGTGTGAAGGCATAATCAGACTCTGATGTGGCCCAAAAAATGTCACTCTGGTCCGCCTATAAACCTGGTTTGGTTAAAGTGAACTCTGGTGAAGTTGGAATGCTTGTGTGTACACCAAGCGGTGAAGACTACAGCACAAGGCATTCTGGGTAAATAATACAACCAAAACAAATGCAAGAGTCTAATGGGAGAAATGGCTTGTTGTCTTTTCCAAAGACAAAGGAGAAATCCTACTACCACTAAAATCTGACGCTACTCCATTTTAGTTTAAATTTTATGTAGAAGGAAGTTGCCGGTGTCTTCTTCAAATGTTTTTGTGTTGTTCCTTCAGTGGTGTTTGGTGCAGCACCAGAGGAACTGGTTTTCAAAGGATTTAGTTCATTTGACAGAATGTAGTGTGAAAGAGAACCACACCAGCTGAAAATGTAACTGATGTTGCAATATGGTGCCCAATCAAACCGAGTCTACACGACTACCAGGTGGGGAAACAATGTACAAAAGTTCACAGGGAAATCCCAAACAGCTTAATTTACATTGACATGTTCTTTGTTATGAACGTCACAACCCCAGATACTTTAAAGGTTTGTGTTTAAAACCATTCAGGGACTAGCAGTGAGCATTTCCTTCACTCTGGAAAACAGACACCATGTCCATTTATAGACATTATAATAGAGCAGCAAGGAAACAGTGGGAGGAGAAGCAGGCAGAGGCGTCGTATGGAGGTAATAAATCCCAGTTGGGATGTAAACATAGGAAGGGACAGATAAGAGCTGCTGTCAGTACTGGAACCTGAAGGTTTTCTCTCCGACTATTTACAGGAAGAGAAGGTTTTGGTTTATGGAAACTGTATTTATTTATAAGTTTATAGGTTATCAAGTCACTCTGACCACTGATGCTGGAGTTTTGTAATGTTTTAATGATATTTTGTGGATTCCTTTTCCTCACTCCTGCATCTGTTTGTCTGCAGGTGCAAAAGTGATTGAGTTTGATGGCAAGTGCTTGTGTTTGTGTGCAGAGCGAAGGATCTCCATAGAAACAATAAGTTTTCTCATCCATCCAAGCCAGGGATAAAAACTTGAAACTCTACTGATTATAATCTGAGATTGTTGTCTTGTATCTGTTGACTGTATAATTTAGCTTCCATTGATCATACAATTGCACAGATTTGAATTATGAAAGCAAATTTGCTCCATGGAAATATGCAAATTTTGAAAAAAAAAAATAACGTTTTTTGAGTTCCCTTACAAATGTAAGCAAAACTTTGTCAATATTCGGCTAATCTTGAAAACATGTGTTTCTATGAAATAAGAATTAAAATCGCAGGTGAATAAGGTTGTTCACATAAATCATTAAAAAACATACTTTGCTGTCATCCTCTTACTACTTCCTGTTGTCTTCTTCGTCGTTTCCGCCAGTAGTAATAGCCGCTCGTTGATCTCATGACTTGTTTGATGAGAAAAAAGTGTTGACTTGTGGTTTTGCAAAATACACTAATTAATTTAATACAGCTGAAAAACACCTGCCTTTACCTTGACCAAATGCGAGTTACGAAAATAAAGTTTGGGGAGAAAACAACTTTTGCAACATATAAGTCACGTGGCCAACAACCAAACGGTACTGCTGGCATAAGTAGGAGGTAAGTTTGTTCACTTAAGTTTGTCAACAAGTTATTTCTATGTTATTTATAGCGTTTCTTATCTAATGGAAACGCCGCAATTGCGAAGTTGTGTTTTTAAGGCAGCAGCGGAACATTGACAAAGAATTGCGTCACGTTTGAAACCTAGTTAATCCAGCGCAAAAACGTAGTTTTTTGTTTTTGTTTTTTAAATCGGCGTGCTTCCATTAAGCAAATTTAATTCCAATTTGCGCAATTTGATGGCCAATGGAAGCTACTGCGGCTCATACCATATTGGTGTTTGTGCACAATGGTGCTATATGAAAAGCGCTAGCTGCTCGGCGGCTCCTGCTCCTAAAATAACACATGCAGTAATGCTGACTGACAGACAGACAAACACAGGGGGCCGTGCAGATCTAAACTTAGGTTTCCCATGCCGGGTTCACTCTGCTCCCTGTTCTATTCTCAGATCATGACAGAAAATGTGCCAAGCTGAACCAGCCGGGAAGTTAATGCTGCGTTACTTCCTGTCAGATTCAAACACAGATACCAGCCCGAGGGACATTTTTGGGCTTCACACACACAGAAAGTAACGCAACCTCTCGACCTGTGTGTGGAAGGGTGGAGATGTTTTTTAAGATATCCTCTAAGAACGGAGGTCCACTTACGTAGGAGCGTCTCAATGTTCGTGTTTGTGTGTTTGCATGTTGTTGGCCATGTGTAGGTTGTGTGTCGGGTGATAGAAGTGGGAAAAACAGGAAAGAAAACAATATTTTGAGGGTGTGCTTTACAAGAGGTGGAGAATGGTGTGGTTTTGTTTTTAACTTTCGGAATTAATGGGGATCAGGAGTGTCCAAAGTGCGGCCCAGGGGCCATCCGTGGCCCTCTGAATGATGTTGTTTGGCCCCTCTCTACAGTTCCAGAGTGAGGCAAAAATAACCGATAAACACAGGTGGTTGATGCAGATGGATAATTTTGTTTTCAATTGTTTTAGATGAACAATTTTTGCACTCAAATAAAATCTTTAATTTACAAAAAAAAAAGGTACAACAATCATTGTAAGTCTAAAGTGGTTTTTGCATTTGTAATGATTTTGGAGTATTATAGGACTATGAACATATAAACTCTTACTCAGAATATAATCAAGGCTTAACCCCCTCAAACGGATATTTAGCAATCGTATAACTGACACTTTTATGACCCTTTGTAAAAAATAAAAAAGAAGAAAGTAAATAACTATATTTTATTATCTGATCAGATAAAATTATGAAAGCCAAATGAATTTTTGTGTTTAAAAAAAAAAAAAAAAACCTGCATGTGCTTTTAACTTGACTATTTTGGCCACCAGGACAAAAGTTTTGAACTCCACTGATGTAGATGAACCAAGAAAAAAATGATAAAAAAATTGATCAAAAGTCACGTATCAGTAATATCGTAATCCTTGAATTTATGTCCAGTTTGTGTCCAGTTGCATCATGGACGACACAATGAGCATTGTTTTTATTTCCTTCTGTCTGGTTGAATCAAACTGCGCGTCTGGATTTGTTCCTCTTATCCACTGAAACTGAACAAAAATAATGATAAAGCTCTTCATGAACAACCGATGATGGCTCACATCCCCATGCGTATGTTTATAGTTTGTCCTGGGATGACCTCTGTATAAATACGATGAACTGAATTTAGATCTTTAGGGCTCCTCTGTGGTTGATAACCTATTCTGGCTGTTCATTGTCTCATCTGACCCTCCTGCCTCATTTCTGCCTGACAGGGCAGGAAATCAGAGCTCAGGACTTCATGTTGCAGGAAGTGACAGAAAGATAACACGCACACATAAGGACATTGTTTGTTGGTGGTTGTTATTTGAGAACGGACTCAACCAAGCAAGCTCAGGTTAGCTTTGAAATCAGAGTTAGGACTGATTTGGTTTTGATTTCAGATATTGATACAACGTCCTATTGAATACAACGAAGACTACAAGAAGCAGAGATTCAACCCTAAGTTCATTAAGTAGAAACATATGTGTATTAAATAACATTAAAAAAGTCAAGTCAAGTTTATTTGTGTAGCACTTTTAACCCTGTTTTCCTCGGGTCAAAATTACTTTTGACCCGAGGAAAACAGGAGGGTTAAGCAACAGGCAATTCAAAGTGTTTTACATCATAAAAAATGTTAAATTTACAGTCAACAATTATGAAACACAATAAACATTACTTTTTGTTAAATGTCATCGTCAAACTCACCGATAAACATCAAGTATATTGGTCAATGTTTCATTTGTAGTGGTTCAAAGTCAGCTCTAATTTTTTAGTCTAGATTTAAAGGAACTCAGCGTTCCGGCTATTTTTCAGTTTTCTGGAAGTTTGTTCCAGATTTGTGGTGCATAGAAACTGAATGCTGCTTGGTTCTGGTTCTGGGAATTCAGAGCAGAACCAGAACCAGAAGACCTGAGGGGTCTGGAAGGTTGCTATGACAACAGCAGATCTTTAATGGATTGTGGTGCTAAGCCGTTCAGTGGTTCATAAACTAACCACTGAACGGTATTTTAAGTCTATTCTCTCAGTGTATGTACTGTAGAACTGGGTGATGTGCTCTAACTTCCTGGTTTTACTCAGAACTCCAGCAGAAACGTTTTGGATCTGATTGATTTGTTAGTCAGACCTGTGAAGACACTGTTGCAGTAATCAATGTGACTAAAGATAAACGACATTGTTGGGACGTTAGTCCTCTAAGCCTAGATGTCCTTCAGGTGACAGAAGGCCGACTTTGTAACTATCTTTATGTGGCTCTGAATGTTCAGGTCAGAGTTCATCTCTACTCCAGATTTTAGACCTGATCTCCTGCTTCCAGCTGTGGCATCGCTCCTCTTAAGTCCAAACATAAAAACTTTATCTTTGTTTCTGTTCAGCTGGAGAAAGTTTCGGCACATTCACACATTTATCTGATCAGAGTCACCTGGTGACACCAAATAATGTAAACATTTAGCAACTTTAAATTGATGTTTTTCTGTTGCTGGTAGCATAAAGCTGAAAAGTGGTTGTTTAACAAGAGTTCAGCTGTTTTTCAGCTAAATTCATTCAAAACAACTCATTTACCTAAAACAACATTTATTTATATTGAATTTTCAAGCAGCAGCTTCTCTGGAACCTTTTACATTATATTCTTATTTTCCTGGATTAAAAACAATATCATGTTGCAGTGTCAGTTATAATCTGTTAATTTGACTATATGCTACTTATCCAACATTTTTTCTTTCTTCTTCAGGGTCAAAGAAGAAGACGAAGGTCATTAAAAACAACCCCAACCCGGTCTGGAACGAGGTGAGTTTCATGTAACCCAACTATCAAAATATCAAACTTCATGAGAAACTTACATTATAATATGTCAGAATATATTTGCAGTATTCTGACATATTACTATATTTATAGATATTATCTTTAATGATGCAATTAATTTGTGTTACTGAATAAATATGTTGTTTGTTTTAGTTTCAGGTTTTAAGAATAATTTTTCATTCATGTTTTCAAACACATGTTGGTCCGATTGATAATCAAAATGGAAAAATTGTTATTTTCTCATACAAGCTGATCTATATCTACCAGAAATCTGTGGAATAAGTCAAAGCTAATGAATTTTCCAGTAAATACAGACTTTAAAATTAAATATTTACATAAACAGCTAAACTCCAGCAGTACCATAGAACGGTACACTCATGCAAATAGCATGTAGAATAATTTTCACCAGATCTAAGTGATGTTCAGAGTTAGCTATTCTATTTTGAGAATTTACCTTTTGATTTCACATTTTGATGCTTTTATGATGTTATTTTCTCTCTGTTAGGGATTCGAATGGGACCTGAAGGGGATTCCTCTGGACTCTGGAGCAGAAATTCACTGTGTGGTCAAAGATCACGAGAAAATGGGAAGAAACAGGTGCAAAAATTAAAATGTCTCACTGCTAGCTTTTACAAACAGTTCATATTTGTGCATTAGCAACAAGTCAGCAAGTTATTTGAATAGTTTTAGATCCATTTATTATTTCTAGAGGAGAATATTTTGGTATCGATCCGATACAGATAAATATGATCCAGTATTGCCAATATTGCTACTTTTTATTACTTAATGTCCATACATCAAACTACTGACACTTAAGTGTTTTTGTGTATTTTCCATTAAATTATCTTGTTAAAAAGAACTTAAAGTTTATAGGTGTTTGCAAAATACGTTAATATCACATTAACAAGATAAATAGAAACAATAAAAAAACAAAACTAATTTGTGTGATTTTTTTTCTAAATAAATAATATGCAAAATTATAATTTGAGAGAAAATCAAAACAAAATCTAATTTGAGGTGGAGGTGAGAAACTATATCACAAAAATAAAATCAAATTTCACAAAGGAATTTGAAGCTAAAGCGTTCATCTTACAATTTTATATTTTAAATATTATAGTTATGATGTGTTTGCAATGAGTAATGCTTCGATATTAAACAACATTTCATCAGCTGCATTTCTTCTTTGTCTCCAGTAACCAGAGTTAGGTAGTTACATTTACTCAGTTACATTCACTTGAGGAACTTTTTTTGGTAAAAATGTACTTTTATGAGTATTTTTACTGTGCTGTACTTTTTGTTTGTAGTTGAGTAATTTTATTATGTAGTATTCTGCTTTCACTTGAGTAAAATATGTTGCCAGCAATGTATGGTAAAGGTTTGTACTGTTTACAAATGGGAGTAAAACCATGTCATTGTGTGTAATCTGGGTTTCCTGAGTGGGATTATTAAAAAAGAAAAGTTCATGTAAATGTTTGTCTTCATTGGTCTGGTCAGGTTTCTGGGTGAATGTCGGCTCGGTCTCAGAGACGTCCTCAACTCTCCCAACTTTGCTGCCTCCTTCACCGTCTCCCTGCTGGACACAAAGAGGAACAACACAGGGGTGAGCTGATCAACCAACACAACTCCAACACGTCGATACTACTAATCCATAAACACCGAACAATTCTGTTAACTAAATGAAGCCTGGAGATGTTGGTATTATTAATTTAGTGCAGTGCGCCACAGCAAAAGGAAAAATAACGAAGAGAAAACATTAAAGAACATCTCAAAGCCAGTATTTTCTCGCGCTCTGTGTCAGCTATGCAACACACAGACACTAGTGTATGAGGATTCAAAAAACACTCAAACATTTCCCACACAAAAAGCAGAACATTCAGTGCGTTACAGTTTTATGCTTTTAGGCTTGATGTTTATTTTGCGATTATTAAAAAGCAATCAGTGTGATTGATTAGCTACTGCTGCTACTAGCTGAGCTAACGCGGCTAATTTAAACACCTGCTTTTGGTGTTTAGGTCACATTTTTACATTTTTTTTAACTGAACCAAAATACAACAAATCCCACATCACATCTACATGCTGAGGTTTTCAAAGTCAAGCTAGCATAACTGAACTACTTTCTTCTTCTTCGCTATTTTTTTCTTAATTAAATCTTTTTTCTGATCTTATTTAGTTGCTGCAGTGTTGACAATTAGCAGCAAAACACTAATTTATCTTTTATATTACATTTAAGATTTAGTGCGTTACATTGATATCTTAATGGCTAAAACTAATGCTAGTCGTTGTTAGCAAGTAGCTTTTGGCCCACCATGAGGGAAATGGGGGTGTGACATCAAGCTGCAGGGGGTCCATATAACAAAGACTTTTCACAGATTTGTGATTTAAACGAAGCTGCAGTCTGTACCAACCCACAATGCTTTGCGTCCACCAGGCCACGCTGACCTTGCAGGTCTCCTACATCCCTCCTCCAGGATCGGCTCCTGTTTTCCATCCCCCCTCACAGCCGGAGTCTCTTCCTCACAGCAACCCCAATGTAGAGCTGGACACAGTTACAAGTAACATGATCTGCGTATAAAAGCTAATCAATAACCGCACAGACGACAACAGTTGGGTTTTCTTCTAATAAAACATGACCGCCTGTTTTCCACCCAGTGATCTCTCTGGATACTCTGGGCGACGAGGACACCGAGAGCATGATCATGGTGGAGCCTGCGGAGGAGGCGGGAGTTGACGACAGTCGGTCCCTGGTGATTGTTGGCCCCCCGGGGCCTCCTGGCCAGGAGTCGCCCACCAACCAGACGCCCAAACGCTCCCCGCCGGCCTACAACACGCATGGAGGGCTGAGGAAGAGGAGGAGAGGCGCCAGCAGTCAGCCCAAACCGCTGGCCAACAAACCTCAGGACATACAGGTGGAGCTTCAAGCTGTTCAGGATTCAAATGTAACTTCACTGAGATTTCTGCTGCAAACAAATCTGAGTTTCTGTTTCAAGGTCAAATCAAGAACTCTTATTAAAACCGACTCTGTAGGTTATCAGTGAAAATCATGTTAAAAATAAACTGAAAGACAAATTCAACTGATACAAAACTATGACGAGTGTTAGAGCAAATAAAATAAAATAAAATTACAAGAATAAAGTCAAAATTAGGAAAATGAAGTACAAGATATTATTACAAATTTATTCTCATAATTTTATAACTTTATTTTCAAACTTATGATTATTCTGATATTATTTTTTTATTTTTAAAAAATAGAGCTTTATTTTCAAATTATTTTCAAAATATTATG
Source organism: Poecilia latipinna (assembly GCF_001443285.1). Classification (NCBI taxonomy): domain Eukaryota; kingdom Metazoa; phylum Chordata; class Actinopteri; order Cyprinodontiformes; family Poeciliidae; genus Poecilia; species Poecilia latipinna. Next base: position 356,630 of record NW_015112724.1, read on the forward strand.
ACTATTCTATTATTGCAACTTTATTCTGGTATTATTTTGACTTTATTCCTGTATGACTTTATTTTCGTAATTTTATTACTTCTCTAAATATTATGGCTCTTCTCATACTATTACTAATTTATTCTCCTTTATTTCGACTTTATTCCCATACGACTCCATTCTCGCAACATAGTAACTTTGTTCTGGTAATTTATTGACTATTCTTGCTATTTTATTTATTTTACTTTTTCTTAGTATTGCCATAATACTCTGTCATTCAAAAAAACAGTTTGTGGAAACTTTTTTTAAGTAAAATCTTAAAACTCTTAAATGCACAATCGGTACTTATTGCTGCACAAACGCTTAGTAAATATGGACGGGCTGTTTGACCTTTAATGACCTCTGGAAGCAATAACTAATAGCTTTAAAAAGATATTAATACAAATGAAAACTTTTGATTGAGGAACAGCTTGGCTCAAGAAGACGGTGATTGGTTTCACTCGGTGTTATGAGGAAGCCGTTGTTTACCGATTCTCGCTCAACAAACCGTTTCTGCTCAGGTTCGTGTTCGGGTCGTTGAAGCTCGACAGTTACCTGGAGTCAACATCAAACCCGTAGTGAAGGTGGCTGTCGCCGGGCAGACTAAGAGAACCCGCATCAGGAAGGGAAACAACCCGGTCTTCGATGAGGTAAGCAGCTCCTTCTGCAGGGGTGTCAAAACTGAGGCCCGGGGGCCATCTGTGGCCCTTGGAATAATTTTGTGTGGCCCCTGACTGCAGTTCAAGAATTACACAAATCTGATTCTTTACCAGAGGTGGGCAAAAAATGTACTCAAGTAAGAGTATCACTACTTCAGCATATTTTTCCTCAAGGAAAAGTAAAAATTAGCCGTCCAAGAAGTTATTCAAGTAAGAGAAAAAATGTCTACTGAGTAACTGGTCAAATTATCAGTCGTTTAATGTTTAAAAATCACATCAATAGACAGACAAAAATATAAAGTTAAGTGGGAATTTTGTTATTTCAAGGACCAAAATGACAATAATTCATATAAATAATAAAAAACATCAGGCAAAAGAAAATGTTTCCAAATAAGTTTCTTTCAATAAAAAAACTTATGACACTTCAACAAAAACTGCAGGTGTGTGTCTGTGTCTGGTGGATTTCTGGTTAAAAATGTTTTTAATTCAATGGGTAGAAAATCCAGAAATTTTACTCAAGTAAGAGAATAAATACTCCAGAATGAAATAAATAAAGTAAAAATAAAAAACACAGTGTAGTAAAAATACTCCTAAAAGTAATTTTTTTCTCAAAAGTTACTCAAGTAAATGGTAACTAGTTACTTCCCAGGTTTGTTCTGTTGCATATGGAGCCAATATTCACACTTTATGCAATTAGGTTGAGATTTCCACAACAGGTTTTATCTTCTTAACCTGGAAATGTTAAATACAACACAAAGAATTGTTGCTTTTATTTTAATTCATAATATGCCAAAACATCCAGTGACATTTACCCAGAAACACACCTGGACACATTTATTAATTAAACGCAGCTTTTAGGTTTTAGAAGACAATTCTTATTTTTGTTGCTGGAAGTGAAATAAAATCATTTAATAGAAAACAAAACAGAACATAGTCCCAACTGTAAACATTAGGCAAAAACCATATAAACATATTTTCTAAATTAAAATAATACTTCTTTGACATATTGTTGAGCAGGTAAAAGATAAAAATTTCACAATAAAATTATTATTGTCCTCTGTCCACCTCTGTCCTACTGCAAAGATCTTTATGTTTATTTTCTGTCAAACTCAAACATTTGTCGATTTCCCTCTGCAGACGTTCTTCCTGAACTTTTACGAGACACCGTCAGAGCTGTTTGACGAACCCATCTTCATCACTGTAAGCCTGAATTTAGATTCTGAATCATGTTTCAAGGCAAACATGTAGACAACATATTTATTTTATTCCTTCAGTTTTCTGTTATTTGGTGATGTGGATATAAAAGAAGCAGATTTTGATCAGTTTATTTCCCACCACAGGTGTGTGACTCTCGCTCGCTAAGAACTGACGCTGTAATCGGTGAATTCAAGGTAAAACGTTCATATCAGACGCTTTAACTTTTAACTAAGTTCGTCCTTCACACTGAAAGCTTCTGCAATCATAACGGAGACTCAGACGTCTTTACTGAACATTTTGTGTTCAGCTTTTATTGAACAAACAAAGGCAACAACTCTTTGTATCCTAGCAACTGAAAACACATAAGATAGTGACAAAAGACAAAACCACATCCTGTTAAGCATTCTTCAAAATAAAAGACTTCCTCTCTCCAAATAAATCATGCTTAGTACTTAAATATGTTTCACTTCACCTTTTTGTGGATGTGTAAAATCACAACAATTTAAATCTAAAATCTGTTATTTTTCACTACAGTTGGATGTCGGCACTGTCTACAATGAACACAGTAAGTGCGTTGTTATTAGTTTTTTTTATACTTTTTGCCATTTTATTGACAGGTAATTTTGATTTCCCCACCCTTCAGGACATTGCTTTTTGAGGAAATGGCTTCTGCTGTGTGACCCCGACGACCTCTCTGCCGGGGTCAGAGGTTACCTGAAAGTCAGCGTGTTTGTCCTGGCAGCTGGAGATGAACCACCGGTGAGCAAGAGGCATGGCTGCAGATCTGGAAAATATTTCTCACTTATAATAAGAGGACCTTTTTCTCTATTTTTCTTTCTTTTTAATGCGCTTCTTTCAATTTTCCAAGAGAAAGATGACCTAGAAATGTAGTTTAAAAAAAACATTAGCATTTTATAAAAAAAATATATAAGCAAATTATTTGAAAATATGTGTATTTGTTACACTTAAAAGCATGGTGATGTAAATGTCAGTTACCGATTAAAGAGTTAAAATAAGGTTGACTGATGAGCAGCCATTTTTTTTTTTTTTTTTACATTTTTCCTTGAGGATTGACCGTTAAAATGTCGCTCCATGAAGTGCTTTAACTCATGACAGCCCTCAATAATCACCCTTGCTTTTTGGCATGCTGTCTTTTTCCATCATGTTACAAATTCTCTGCGTTATCTCTGTCATTATCCTCGCCTTCGTAGCAAATCTGTAATTTTTGATGGACAAGTTGAGCGCTACTAAGGTGATAAATCAAGCTGAGTGTTTATATTTTAAAACAGAACAGAATAAAGCTAATTTTCTATCCCACTCCGGACTCTGTTTGGACCTTTCCTGTTCTGGTATGGCCCCGCCATCTTTATTTCTATTTTAACTAGCTGTGACTAAAGAGCAGCACCCTCTTCTGGATGGCGACCAAACTACAACGCTAAAAGAAGATCTAAGCAGACGTTATTAGTTGATTGATTAGATCTAATTTTAATCTCATAAACAATTAATCCACATTTAATTATAAATTGACTAATTGTTGGGATCTCTATTCAAAAGCCCTATGAGATAAATGTTAGATATTCAATCTGGTTGTCTGTGTGGTCTGTAAATGATAATAAACTGACGTCAGACTGATGAAAGTAGAATAAATTTAATATAAATTTAGTTGCTTATATAAATTTAGCTGTGACATATAAATATAAAAGTGATAATAAAAAGTCAAGGTTTTGGTCTACGTTTTTATATCAGCGTAGCTTTAATAAGCATTATATTTTCTGTTCATTCTCCTGTTGAAAAGCCTAAAAATTGAAGTAAAACTAGTTAATTTGACCATAAACACATTCTACATTGTAGGTATTGAAGCATCTCCAGTTGAAAGGTCATTTAGGTTTTTCTGCTGTAGATATATTTAATTTAGAAGGAGTGATGGCAAAAATGACTCTTTATATGGTAAAGGTTGCTAAAGCAAACATAGGCTTTTCTTTTATAGGGTGTGGTGGGATGGCTGAAAACATAATAATTTCATATCAGTCGATATCAATACTAATTGTTTAGTTTCTCTGTTTTAAATATCTGAAATACCGCCGAACTGGTGGCAGTATTTCGGAGCAGTTAAGAGCCTCAAACTGCCGCTATGGCAGTTACTCGGCAGGTCGTTGCTAGGTAACGAGTGAGTTGCTAGGTAACCAAAGAGAGAGCTAGCTGATTCCACCAACATAGAGGTGGAGCAGCTAAAGTCTTTCAAACTCTGCCCACATCTCCTGTAAAGCTGCTCTGTTCTGGATTGAAGTTCAATAAAAATTATATATATTGACTATTTATCAGATGTATTATTGATTGATGTCTGTCGCAATATATATTGTTACTGATTTGTTGCCCAGTTCTACTCACTAGCATGAGAAACAGCAGGTATTTACATGATTTTATAGCATTTTTCTATCCAGCCTGCTTACAGTAAATATGCTAATATTTAAAGTGTGGTTCTTCTTGTGCTGATGTAGCGAACAAACCCAACTGAATTCGACTTCCTCTACGTGTTATGTCGAACCTCGTTTGTTTCCAGGCTGATAAACGGGAGTGTGTTGAGGAGAAAGAGGACATCGAAGGAAACCTGCTGAGACCGGCCGGCCTCTCGCTGAGAGGGGCCGTCTTCACGCTCAGGATCTTCAGAGCTGAAGATTTACCTCAAAGTGAGTCTTCGTAAAGTTCCCGTCCTGTTTTTAGCTCCTTGTAAGCTCAAACTGAGAACGCTCCGCCGTGTTTGGCTAGTGGACGACGCCTTCATGGATGGAATGAGGCAGATTCTCGGGTTCGACACCAACAGGAAGAACTTGGTGGATCCGTTGGTGGAGATCCACTTTGCTGGAAAGACGGTGACTTTTACCTTCAGTAATATAAACCTTTCAGTATTCCAGTCAAAAACAAACCATCTAAAATCCATTGCTATAATCTTTCAGGTCTGCACCAAGATTTTGGAGAAAAACGCCAATCCTCAGTGGAACCAAAGCCTGGCAATGCCAATCAGAGTAAGACAAACAGAGACTGATTTACCATGACGCCTTTAACACAGATTAATGTTTATATTGGGATTTTTATTTTTATTTTTTTACAGTTTCCCTCAATGTGTGAGAAGATGAGGATTCGAATTGTGGACTGGTGAATCCGTACATTTTATCTGACTAAATCTTACCAGTTTCATGGTTCGCTGAACCAACACTATCAAACAAACTGTCTTATAGAAACCTCAGTCATTTTCAGGGATGTGTTTCTATTTCAAGGTCATTGGAAACAAATGGATTTTGGAAATCAGTTTGATACATGTTTTTTCTAGCTTTCTTTTCTTAGAAAGATTACAAATGGCAGAAAATATTTTCATAAACTGGCTTTTATTTCAACCATCTCTTCTTTGAGTTGATCTGAATTTAAAGTCCAAATAATTAAAAGCTGTAAAGCAACATGGCCGCTTTGGGCGTGCTGAAAAACAAAATTCAAATTTTACAAAAAACATAACTTCCAAAACAAAAAAATATTTCAATTAATCGACAAAATTCCTTGATATAAGATCAAGAGTTGTAATGTATTTTATTTAGTCTCCATTAATGAAGTAGCTTTTGGTTTTGTCCAGTTAAAAAACACTGGATCCAACTTTATTTTAGTCTGGCTGAGGTATAGTGAACAGTTTTTCACGTAAAGATAAACACACCACTTTGTGTGATTGTCTTGTAATTAAACTGAGTAGTTAATCAGATCAAAGCTTTCAGTTTCAAAAGATAATAGATTGATAAATTTGGCTTTAAGATGTTTAGCAGCTCTGGTTTCTTCTTTTTTCCCATTTCAGGGACAGAGCTAGTCATAACGATGTGATCGGCACCACTCACCTCTGCATGTCTAAGATCTCGGCGCCCGGAGGAGAGATTGACGGTAAGTCGCTTATCTAAACTAGTTTAAGGGTGCATTCACACCAGCCCTGTTTAGTCCACTTTAATCAAACTCCAGTTTGCTTGTCTGGAACGTCCGGTTCATTTGTGGAATCAAACTCGGACCAAAAATCCAAACCTTGCGCCTACAAACCTCGGTCCGGTCAAAGTGAACTGTGGTGCGGTTCGAAGGCATATGTGAATGTGAAATGGACCAGAGACCACTAAAAAAACAGGAAGCAGACTACAGTACAGGGCATTCTGGGTAAATACAACCCAAACAAACGTGCTAGTGGGATTTCTCCCAGAGAAATCCTACAACCGCTAAAATCTGACTTCACTCCCAGTTTTGTTTTCATCTTCCTTCGTGAAGAAGCGTTTTCTTCATGTCGTTTTGTTCAGTAATTATTGGTGCAGCGCCACCAAAGGTGAAGAGGATAACAGGCTTTTTGCTAGTTTGACACAGTGCAGCTGAAAATGTAACAAATGTAACAATTTTCATCCCCAATGGAACAAAATCTATTGGATTATCAGGTGAAAACACCCAAAAGTCAGTCTGACCTGAACTGGACCTCATCAGGCAAATCTAGACTGGATTTAAAACCACCAGTGTTTATGCAGAACTTAGGCTTTATCATGCTGTGATGGTTTTGGTTTTGGCTTTTTTCCACACAGACGCTCATACAAACTTCTCCTTGGCTAATCCCCTGAGTGACAAGAAGAATAAGGGGAGACACTTGCTGTGCTTATTTGAAACTCAAATATCAAGAGTTTCTAAGGGGAAAAATGTGAAACGTCTTTTATTTGAAGTCAGTGGCTGTAAAAGACATAATAACTAGCATGGGCTAGTACAAATATGGCAGCATTTGGTTACTCTATGTAAGGAATATGTAATATTTACTAGAAATAAAAAAAAAACTGTTTAGGTCTAGGTGAAAAAAATATTTAAGAAATTGGAAATATCAGATATTGAAATCTAGTCTGCAAATGATTAGTTGCATTTTGCTAATACCTTGGTAAAATGAATATATATCGATATGTTTTAAAACGAAATGGGCTGGCTCTGTTGTTTTACTCCAGTGATCCTGCATGCAACACCAAATGTCACCATTTAATCTGAATCTTTAATCATTTTATTATAATTAAGTATTTTGGTGAGTTATGGAAATACAAATTTATTTTTAAAAACCCAAACCTTCCTCATAATCACATTTTCTGTAGATATTGACTCCAGAATGAACCAAAAACGATTATTAAAAATATTAAAGATATTTTTTCCTTTCTTTTTGCTTTTTTGCGAGTCAAATGTCTCTATTTTTCCTCACTGACTGTGTGAATCATAGATCATTTGAATTTTGATTACGCTTCTGGTTACTTTGGTCATTATTTCAGTTACACCTTTCAAAATAAGTTTATTTATTTGCACTTTTGAGAAACATTGTTTCTTGGACAGTTTCTTCAACTGTTGGATGAAGTGTTGGTTTGTCAACGTAACACAGCATGGGTACTTTGCAGTTGACTTTGCATGAAGACAAACTTGATGTTTTTGTGATAAATACACACATCACTCCCATCTTTGAAGCTCCTTTTATTCCAGACAAACACAGCTTGCCTGAGTTTTGCTTTGACCATGTTTTCGATGCATCTGTCGAAGAAAACATGAACAATTTCACATCAGCGTCTGTAACAGCAGAGAGAACTAACAACATTGGTCTGATTGCTTGGGTTTTGGTTTGAGTTGCGTTCAGAAACCTCTGTTTCCATTCTTTCATTTTGAATTTCTTTGACTCTTAACCATCCTTCCTCTCTACGCATTCAGATGACTTGACTCCTCGGACCGTCCACTCAGGCAGTACGTCTACCTTCCTACATCACTTTCCTTTTACGAGAACCCACTCAACAAATCTGTTTGACAGATAATTAATTTCTGTGTAATAAAGAGAAAACCACAATCTATTGCCATCAGTAGAGCAGTTGTGTTTAGTTTTTTTTAATGTGTGTCATAGTTTTTCTCTCTTTGACCAGGTAATAAATGTTTTGTATGTATCTTGTGTGATTGCAGTTGATGACAGCCTCGGTTTCCTGCCGACGTTTGGGCCGTGTTTTGTCAATCTGTACGGGAGTCCCAGAGAGTTCACCGCCTTTAATGACCCACATGAAGCTCTAAACCTGGGAAAAGTAAGACTGCAGCCATTATTCTGCCTGCATGCATGAATGTTCACCCAGTACCAAAAAGACACCAGATGTGTTGCCACATGGTGAGAATTTATCAAACCTTCAGGCACATTGACCTGTTGGAGAGACGTTATAATGTTGAGTTAATATAAACTAAGATTTTATCAGTTGGATGGATGGATGGATAAATGAACAGATGGATGGATGAACAGATGGATGGATGAATGAACAGATGGATGGATGGATGGATGGATGGATGGATGGATGGATGGATGGATGGATGGATGGATGAACAGATAGATGAATGAACAGATGGATGGATGAATGAACAGAACAGATGGATGAACAGACGGATGGATGTCAGAATCACGTTGCCTCCTCTGGGTAAAGTCGTATTTCTCTGGTCCGTCAGGGGGAAGGCGTGGCGTACCGCGGCAGAGTTTTACTTGAACTGAGCACCAAGCTGACGGAGAAGCCGGAACACCGAGCGGAAGACGTCCCGTCGGACGACCTGCTGGTGGTGGAGGTGAGAGACGGCCTCCACCTCAGGGAACGCTGAACGTAGACGCCTGGACGCCATCTTTTCTCTCTCTGCCTTTCAGAAGTTCCTCAGGAAGAGGAAGTTTTCTCTGTTCGTGGCATTTTACTCAGCCACGCTGCTGCAAGACGTCGACGACGCCATCCAGTTTGAGGTCAGCATCGGTAACTATGGTAACAAGTTCGACTACACCTGCCTCCCTCTGGCCTCCACCACACAGTTCAGCAGGGCCGTGTTTGACGGTAAGTTGGGTTGTTAGTAATGCAGGATCTCGTTATTTTGTTAAAGATAACCTCTTTATTGAGTCAATGCTCTAAGCTGATAGATCTGAAAAACAAGAAAATAGTAAAAGGTGAATTTTTTTCCACATCCCTAAAGGAAAAATGTAAATCAAGAAAAGACTGGGAATTTGAACAGAGCCCTGAGGTTCTCCACAAATAAAGAGCCACACATTTTATGAATTAGCAAAGATCATTTAAAGTTAGAACTGGACTTTGTGAAATTATGAGAAAGCAAAACCCCGCCCCCAAACAAAAGTGGGCGGAGCCAAGAGACAAATAGAGATGAACAGAGGAGGAAAGCAGTACTGAATTACTACTGCTAATTTATCCACTTTAAGTCAATATACTTAGCAACTTTTCAGTCCTATAGTGATTTTTCAACAAAAAAGCGACTAGCATCAAATTTAGCAACGAAAAGCTGTAACGTTGTAAACAATATCATCAACTGCGGTAGCCATCGTTCAACTCAAGGAGGGCAGCTTTGAGACAGTTTTAGCCAAAATAGTGTCAAATGGTCAAAATCTGCACAGAAACTTAAAGGTAGCAGCCTTACAAACAAATTTAGGCAGTTTATCAGTGGGAAAAACAGTTGATTTGGGGGTTAGCTACACTTTAAGAGCTGCAAGTATAACACAAACACACAAGTTACAATTAAGTCAGCAGTTTTCTTCAGTTTCAAAAAGCTAAAACTAAACTATAACTCTTAAAAGAGCTTAATGCTGCACGTTGAAACCAAATTAAATTTTTGAAAACTTTGTTTTTTCCTCTGTCTTAGGTTGCCACTACTATTACCTCCCCTGGGGAAACATCAAGCCAGTGGTGGTTCTGTCATCAGAGTGGGAAGACATTCGCCCGAGGATCGAGGCCCTCAACATGCTGCTCGCCATCATAGACAGACTGGTTTGTGCTGCTGCTTCTGTAAATTAGCCTCTTTAAGAGATTTACGTAAACACCAATCAAATCAAATTCCATGTCCAGGAGACAAACCTGCAGCAGGTGCAGCTGGAGGTCAAGGCCGGGAGCGATATGGAGGACGTAGAGCTGCAAGTTGTAGAGCTGCTGGATCATCTAATCGCAGACTGCAGGTAAAGAATGGATCGTTTCACTGCTGGCTCCTGTATGTTTAAATCCTAAGGCGATCCTTGGTTCAATTCCCAGTTCAGGCTTTCACTTCTTTATCCTTCTGATTTCTTGTCCATTTACTGTTAAATAAAAAACCACTAGAGCTAAAAAAGAGGGTCTATTTCATTCCTTTAGTGCCATGTGGATCTAATTGGCATCATACCTAAATTTACACCTGCAACAGGTGGAATGTAATCATTTACTCAACATTTTATTGACATCAAACACACAATAAAATGCTTTGTACAATTTTTTAAAATACTGATGAAAATCTTTTTTTTTTAAAGTTAAAAAATTAATTATAATACTTCCTTCTCTTTTTTTTTACACTTAATTTCCCCCAAAAGTGGGTGGAGCCAAATACAAAAAGGGGCGTGGCTCCAATTGAAATACACTTTAATTGGTGTCAAATATATCAATTTCTCATTGCTTTATTATATTTTCATAAAGTAAATAAATAGGGTATCAAAAATCAAACTTAGAAATTTCCAAGTATTTTATAGCAAATTTATGAGATTAATCTCAAACTTTCAAAGCTTTTCTAGCAAATTGTTGACTTTTTAACAACTGAAATTTCCAAGTTTTTTCTAGAAAATTTCTAGAAATTTTCTGAAATTAAACAAAAAATTTCTGGGAGGGTTTTCTAGCAAAACTTAGACTTTTGAAACAGAAATATCCTTGTCTTTGCTGTACAATTCCAGAGATTTTTTGGCAGAAATGTACTCTTCCTTTTTGTTTTTCGATCGGCCCTAACTGTAGACAATCCCGGGCAGACGTCTCTAATATTTGCTTCTCTCTCCTTGTAGCGAGGAGCTGCCCGCTCTCGACCAGTGGCAGTGCGCCACTCCTCTCGACCGCTCGGTCAGGCACGTCCGAAGCCTCCACCTGCAGCAGATCACGGCGGCAGCGCTGGCGCTGAAACATGGACCAGAAACCGAGCTTTCCTCAGTGCTGGAGCAGGCAGAGGACTGGGCCAACCGACTGAGGACGATCGCTGAGGAGGTGAGAGCTAATCCAGCTGACCAGGAGGTCGTTGGTCCAATTAAAAGGTTAAAGGTGAAAACCTGACAGTGAGTTTTGTGTCTCAGCCTCAGAACAGCCTTCCAGACATCGTGATCTGGATGCTGCAGGGCGACCGCCGGGTTGCGTATCACCGCATCCCGGCGCACACGGTCCTCTTCTCCCAGCAGTACTGCGGGAAACACTGCGGACAGCTGCAGAGCGTCTTTCTCAAGGTGCTTACACACACACACCTGCACACAGACACACACACCTGCCTGCACACAGACACACACACCTGCACACACACAGTTAATCACCAGAATAATTGATATAACACTTCATGTTGCTCTAGAAATATCATTCATCTTTGCTTGTGGGCCACATTACTTTAATTATAAGGGCCATAAGTGGCCCGTGTACCACAGATTGGTCAGCCCCGCTCTTTGTGAATGACCTGGTGTGTCTCAGTACCCGCAGGGCAGCGGTGGAGAAGCCAAACTTCCGGGTCAGCTGAGGGTGAAGGTGTGGTTTGGACTAGCTGCTGATGCCAAACACTTCAACCAGTTTGCTGAAGGAAAACTGTCCGTGTTTGCTGAGACGGTAAGAGACGAGATGAGAACAGAACCGATTATTTTTACCGCGGATGGAGGAGAAAATGGCTAAAATCTTGACTCACTCCTTTGTTTCTTTATATTTCACTTTAATTCAACCAGACTTTATAGTTTCCAGATAGTTTTGATCAATAGTTCTCACTACCTGAGTGAAGCTGGTCGCCCCCACTGTCTTCAAATCTAACAAACATTTGTGTTGCAAAAAAGTTTTGTTTGTCCCGTTATAATTTTAAAGATATTAAAAAAAACTTTCCTGGGGTCATGAAAGGTCAATTATTCCCCTGTTCACGTTTATAAAATCAAACAAATCAACCCGGCTGCATTTGTGCTGCGTTTGTGCAGCAATTTTCTTTTGTTTGTGCTGCTTTTGTCGAAGATGTTAATGAAAGTTTAAAGGTCGAAAGGTCAGCCAACAGCACCACATCACCCAAATCTGACAAATAAAATTTGTAACAATTGGTGTCAATTGCCCTCCTACGTTTGTACTGCAAAAATTTCCTTTTGTGCTGCTATCGTTGTAAATATGGTAATAAAAAAGTTTCCAGAGGTGACCTGGAAACTTTTACAGAAGAAATCAAATTTGGTGTAAACAACTTAGCTAAGTTTGTGCAGCAGAAGCTTTTGTTTGTGCTGCTTTTGCTTTCACAATATTAATGAATGTTTAAAGGTGAAAAGGTCAACCAGCCCCGCCAGATTACCCATATCTAGCAAAATTGGTGTCTGACATTTTTGCTACAATTCTGCAGTTTTGTTTGTGCTGCTTTTGCTTACTGATGATGACCTCTGGAAACTTTTTTAAAATGATAAAATATTTTGCTGCACAAACATTTGGCAGCCATTTTGTTAGATTTGAAAGTGGCGGTGGAGCGAGCGTCACTCAGGTGTTCTGCTTCACTCCATTAAAAATGCCGAGGGGACTGAAATCGCCGTGGAAACCTGTCTCGAATTATTTCCAGTACGAGAACCAGACCCGGCTGGCTCTGGTGGGAAACTGGGGGACGACGGGCCTGACCTACCCGAAGTTCAGCGACGTCACGGGGAGAGTGAAGCTGCCCAAAGAGAGCTTCAGGCCCTCACCTGGATGGGCCTGGGCTGGAGACTGGTTCATCAGCCCCGAGAGGACGTGAGTCCACGACGACCGTCACACTGCAGAGCTTCAGGCTCAGTTCAAATTGTTTTTTTTTATTTTTGCATGGTTCTTCACACTACAAAGGTTATCATAGTCAACTAAAACTAACGAGATAACCCCAGAGTCAGTTTTTGTTCAGCAATAATTGAGTACATTTTTTTGAAAACAGCATCTTCTGTTGGGTTTTCATTACTCAACTGATGTAAACAGTCACATCACAACATTTTGACCTTTTTGAATTGTGCACCTAAAAATTAAACAAAGGATGAAAAACTAAAACTTCTACTACAACTAATAAAAGTAAACTAAAACAAAACAATATTGAACTAATAATAACTAATAAAACTAGCAAACACAATAACAACTAATTAAAACCAATTGAACTAGACAAATAAAACTAACTATAGTGTAAAAACCCAAAATTTCAGTTGAAAACCCCCAGTTCAGTAAAAATTAAACTGCAGTTTAGTTTTTATACTAAACTATGGTGAAAACCCAAAATACTTTGCCTTTTTCCAAAATATTTGGGTTTTTCAGCTCAAAACCCCCAAATAGTTTGGTTTTTCACTATAGTTTAGTTTTATTTGTCAGAAAAAACAAACTATTTTGGTCTTTTCCCCAAATAATTGGGTTTTTCACTAGTTTTATATGTCTAGTTCAATTGAAAAACCCAACTATTTTGGGTTTTTCCCAAAATAATTGTGGAAAACCCAAAATAGTTGGTTTTCAGGATAGTTTAGCTTAATTTGTCTAATTCTATTAAAAACCCAGTCATTTTGGATTTTTTCCAAAATAATTGGGTATTTCAGTTGAAAAACCCCAAATAATTTGGGTTTTCACCATAGTTTAGATTTATTTGTCTAGCTCAACTCAAACCTTTTTTAGTTTTTCCCAAAGTAGTTGGGAAAACTTTGGTCCAATGTAGTGCAAATTAAGTTAAAATATTTGAAATAAAACTTGTTTTTGTTTTTGGGCCTGATTTACCTTCCATAGACTTAATGTGAATATTATTACAGATAAATAGCCCTTTTGGGCAGATGATGCAGTCGTGTACCTTTGGTTTCCTGCCAGGCTGCTGTTTGATGTGGACGCCGGTCACATGACCTTCACAGAAGAGGTGTTTGAGAACCAGATGAGGTTACCAGGCGGACAGTGGATCGGCATGCCGGAGGGCTACACCGACGTGGTGCGTAGCTGGACGCGTTTCCCAACACGTCTCTGTTAGCAGAGACCAAACAATCTGCGTTCCTGTTCCAGAACGGGGAGAAAACGGTGCCGAAGGACGAGGTGGAGTGTCCTCCTGGGTGGGCATGGGACGAGGTGGAGTGGAGCGAAGATCTCAACAGAGCTGTTGATGATCAAGGTGCTGAGAAAGTAAAACATCCACCAACAAGCAGAGATAGAAGCTGATCTTTAGCTTTGATAATGGGTTTGTTTTTAATTTCAGGCTGGGAGTACGGCATCACCATTCCTCCGGACCGCCGACCAAAGTCTTGGGTTCCTGCAGAGAAGATGTACCACACCAACCGGAGGAGGCGATGGATCCGGATGAGACGGAGAGACCAGCAGAAGATGGAGGCTCTCAGGAAGGTGACTGGTTTCTAAATTATAAAGATAAACAGATTTAATCACCTCTAAATGACGTCATGTGACACTTTTCCATGATTTCAGCACGCTGTAGTTTTTATTAAGATCCTAAAATTCAATTTATTTCAAATTGGAAGTGGAGCTAGTACTTTTTAAAATAAATATTAAGAGAATATTAACTTAAAACAAGCTCCTATATCGTGCTGAAAAGTTACTCGTATGCTGATCTTGTCTTAGGAAATATTGAAATATTTGCAAGTGAAACTGAACCAAATTTTCTTAGAGGATTTTGTTCTTGTATCGAATATTATCTGGTGTATGGATAATTAACAACAAAAAATATATTAATTACATAATAACCTTGTTTTTAAATGTAAATGTAAATGTATTTGTAGTGTTATCTGGTGAATGGATAATTAACAAACATTAATTTATAAAATTCATTATGTAACCTTGTTTTTAAATATTTTTCTTTAATATATTTATTTAACTCTTGTAATATGTTGAATAAATCTGGCAAATGGATAAATAGGAAAAGAATTTGATGCATAATGTTAATTACGTAGTAATCTGTTTTAATATATTTATTTAACTAAATAGTTATTTTTATTTGCAGTGTTTTGTGGCAACAAGACAATCAACTAAAAAAATGTAATTTATTTGGCCTTTTTCTTGTTAATTCAAAATATTGATGATATAACAACCTTGTTTCTTTTAAAGTATTTTTTAATATGCTGAAGTCATAGTTTTAATAACTTCAGTTATTTGTAGTTTTATCTGGTGAATAGATTAACTAAAAATGAATTGATAATATTAGTAATTAACATATTTTTAAAAATTTAAAATATTTAATTAAATGTAATATGTTGAATAAAGAAAGGTACCAAAACGTATAAAAGTAATATAAAGTTAAAAAGTAATTGATTTAAATGAAAGTATGAATAAATAAATAAATAATTATCCGCTTTCTTTATCTGGTGCAGTTTGTGATTTTCTAGCTGTAATTCTCCCTTTTGACCACCAGATGGGGCTCTAGTTGCACAAATAATGAAAAATACAATGTAGAAGAAGCGTCACCTTTGCCCTTATTTCTGTTTTATCCCGTTTTTTCTGCGGAGAAAAACAAAGTTGAAGAAAATGTTGAGGAAAATCTGCTCCTTTCTTTTAACTTCCCACAGCAGCGACCGGATGATTCAGACAGGGAGGGCTGGGAATACGCCTCGCTGTTCGGCTGGAACTTCCACCTGAAGCCCAGGAAGACGGACAGCTTCAGGAGGCGCAGGTGGCGCTGCCGCATGGAGCCGCTGGAGAAGACCGGACCGGCCGCCATCTTTGCTCTGGAATGTTCTCTGGTGAGCAGCATTAGCTTCCCGAGCCCCGTTGAAAACACACAAAAAATGGTATAAAATAAGTACAGAAGCACTGAATTTTATATTTCCCCCTCACTTTTGTATGCTTTAAAATAATTATCAAATTAATTTAGCATAAATGCTGCTGCATATCTTCAGATTTATGACTTTAATTAATCTGTGGTGGTTGAATATACTATCACAGGATGTCCAAACTGCGGCCTTCAGAACAATTCTGGGTTTTAGTTTTATTCAGATTTCCACTTTTGTCTCATCAGTCCACAGCTAAATATTTTTAGCTTTTATTAGTTATTCTGTATCTTTACAGCTAGCTAAAATTAGCTATTTCTAAATTAGCTAATGTTATGTTTTAGCTAGTACAATTTAAAAAGTAAGGAGAACTTGAAACCATAGCTTTGCAACAATTTAAAAAGGAAGCCAGAAATATTAATTTGCTTTATTTTAACTGGATAAAATCCTTTTATTGTTGCTTAACTGCTGGTAGTTGCTAAGTGCTAGCATGCTGCTGATTATGAACCAACCACAAAGCCTTTTTCTACCAGATATGAGTTTAACTTACAAAACAAATCTGAGTGATTCCAGCTGATCTAATTAAAAATAAAACATTTTACATTTTCCTTCTCACTTTTATTCACTATTAAGTAATTATTACATTCATTTAGCATAAATGTTGCCTCATAAATTCTGATTTTAGTTCAGCTCAGGTAATATATGACTTTATACATTTTTGGTACATAAACATTTTTATGTACCAAAAGTTTTTGGTACATATTCAAAAATTTTACTTGAATATGTGCCAGACAAAATTTTTCTCCACAAGAAATTATGTAATATTTTTATGTTAATCCCATTAAATTCTCCTTATGTTTTTTGCAGCAGTGATTTGTTCTGAAACTTTCCCATTTTTGAAAAAAAAAATGTTTATGAATTACTTTTCTGCACACACCAAGGTTGTGAAATAAAATATCTAGGCTCTACAGTTAAATCACATGGTTAATCTTTTAAAAAATATAATAAATATTTTGAGGACAGTCAAAGTTTATCCATAATTAAAGCACAGTTTTTATTGTTTTGATTACTTTTTGAATCTTTGGTCTGCCAAACATCTAACATCTTGCAATCTGTAGTTTTTACATTTCTTTACGCTTTATTTTTCTTCCACAGAGCAGCATAGAGGACAAACATGACGACAAGTCGGTCACCACCACTTTTGGAGTCAACAGACCAACCATTTCCTGTTTCTTTGACCGTAGGGCAACACCCACACTTCTTTGTTTTTCTGCTTATCTTCTTTTTCTGGTTCCGATTCCTAATTGTCATGGAGTTTTTTGGAGCTGAAGCTGCTTTTTCTTGCAGGCGGGACCCGCTACCACCTGCGCTGCTACATGTATCAAGCCAGAGACATGCTGCCGATGGACAAAGACAGTTTCTCAGGTACAGCGAATCTCGACATGTGCTGGTATTCTGGCGCCCTCTGGTGGCCAACTGGTGAATCCAACATTTTTTGGATCGTTGTCAAAAATAGCAAAATTTATCTGGGTATTGGCAAATGATCAGTTGTAGTTTGCACACAATTTAGAAATTCTGAAATTATCAGAATTTTGTTTTTGTTTCTATTACATATTTATTTATTTAGCTGTAAATAAAAATTAGAGAAAAATCTTAGTTATGAATGTTTTTTTATTTGGTTACAAATGTTGACATTAAGATGACTTCAAAATAACAACATAACTCAATACTTCAGAACTGTTTCTTATTCACATATATAGATATTTATCTGTATTTACTGAAGCAAATCTCTTGTCTGGTGATACATTTTAATAAAGTATCATTTCTTTTTAGAAAATAAAATAAAACCATTTTTAGACAAAAAAGTATGAAAAGATACTTATACAGAGCTATTCAATACATCAGAATATTTATCTTAATCTCCAAGTGATTCACATTATATGGATTAATTATACACAAACTGCTGTTTTCCAGCCTTTGTTTCTGTTAAGACGATTCTCTGTTGATTAAAACATGACATTTAAAATGAGAACATTACTTCAGACCAATAAAAAAAAACATTTTATAATACAGAAATGTGGGTTTAATGCAGGAAAGAATTTTAATTTAATGTTCAAATTAGAATGCATATCATATTTGTTCAGGTTATCTTTAGTATTTCAGTGCAACAAAACAAACTCCCTGAGGGTTCAAATACTTTTTACGTCACATCTTTTACATCTGGAAAAACCGTTTCTGTGCAGAGAAATATCAGCGGATAATGTTTTAAAAAGAAGATTCAAGGCTAGCAGTTAGCTAACCATTGCTCTAAGCTAGCTAAAAATTGATCATTTTAGCTAGCTTGGAGGTACCTAAAATGAGCTAGCTCCTTCTTTTTCAGAAATGTTTATACAGATGTAACAGAGCAGAAATCTTTCAAATATTTGCAATTTTGTCTCATAAATCCACAGAATATTTTTGGACTATTTTTTACAGAATATGTTTACCTAGCTAGAATAGCTAGCTTCAGAGCTAGCTAAAATTAGCCAGCTCTAAGCTAGCTAATGTTATGCCTTAGCTGGTAAAAATGAGGAAAACCAGAAAAAATTAAGTTGTAACAATTAAAAAAAACAAGCCAAATATATAATTTAGCTTCATTTTTATTGGATAAAATCCTTTTATTTTTGTTTAGCTGTCTGTATTTGCAAAGCGCTAGCATTTTGCTAATTATGAGCACAAAGCCTTTTCTACCAGATGTGAGTTTTTAACTTACAAAAAAAAATACCTGAGTAATTCCAGCTGACCTATTTAATAATTAAAAATAAAAAAAATCTAACAGATTAAATGTAGTAAAATGTCAAAATGAGACGGGAGCCAAAAAACCTGGGAAACAAGCAGCTTTAAAAGTGTTGATTTAATTATGAAACCGCTCTGATTGTAATTAGAAGGAGGAGAAGAAATATTTTTCTTTGATTTAAAACGAGGTCATGGAAACTGCAGCTACTGTGTGCGTTAATCAGAAAGCCAGCAGAGACTCACATGCTAAAACTTTTATAAACAAAAGAGAGAGAGATGATTGATGGGAGGCTGCTTGAAAAACGGGGCCAACAAACAGGATTCTGTCAGCAAACTGATGATGAATCGCTATCTTTACTCAGTCGGCTCATTCACACTCATGAACAGTTAATGGGTGAGTAAAACTGATGGATGAGCTTCACTTGTGTTTTCATCTGGTGCGACATGACATTTTGATTGAAGATGATTAAAGACTCGGTCTGCTATCAAACACTAAGGCTTTTCTGGTTTTCCTTTCGATTTCATGTGGTCGCCTTTCATCTTTTGTTTTCCTGTCTTTTTTCTCTTCCACTCCGTTTTCACCCATCATTTCCTGACCTTTTTTCCTCTTAAATCTTTTTGTCTTTGCTTGCTTTGAGGCAAGAAGAATCATGGGAGTGAATATAATCCTGCTCCATAATTACTAAGCTGATGCGAAACATTAAAAGTTCAAATTATACGGAAGGATCTCTAAAAGTCATCACATTCCTGTAATAAAAATAGAAACTTGATGATATGAGAGCAATAATTAACTTAAATGAAGACTAAATGTTTTGTAACTCATTAATTCAAGGAGTTATTGTAGATTGTCACGGCTGCTGGGAGGAAAGATCTCCTGTAGCAGTCTGTACCGCACTGAATTCGAAGAGGCCTCTGACTGAAGACACTTTGTTTCTCTAAGGCAGCTTCATCTACAATATGGCTTCGTTCACACCGCTGGTCTTGATGCTCAGTTCTAATTTTTTTTTTGTTGAAATATGATCTTGTGTGTTTATTCTACAAATTAAAAAGCGACCGCAAAAGAAGAACGTAGAGTTGTTTACAGAAGTAATAAAGGACGCCACCATCTTTTTGACTTTAACGTTGTTGAGCGATGGGAGCCGATTAAAAAAAGCGAAGGAAGCTAAATAAAAAAGTAGAGCTATTAGCTTATTTGCGTCAGTTATTGTTTACCTCCAGGTTTCCCACATCTGGCTTCTTCTGGCGCAGAATTACGACGCAAATTTTACATCTAGACTCTAACATCAGAACAGTTAAAGACAGACTTACAGTAAACCAGCTCCCACCAGTTTCACCACCTCTTCAACAAATCTGTTCCCGACAGACATTCATTAAAAAAAAACATTAATTATGTAAAAGTCGGATAAGAAGCAACATAATCACTTCTTCCGCAGACGATTTGAAAAAGATGGGATTCGTATCTGATTAGGTCCACATAATGGAATTAGCACAGATCTGATCAGATGATTTTTATTTTTATTTTTTTAGGCGAAAACATCAGAATTGAGCCGTTAAAAAAATTCAGATGTGTCGCATTTAGCCTAGGATGTGGTACAAAACAGTGTCATAATGCAATATGATACATTACATGATATAATAACATACAATGCAATTTGATTCTATATTTGATTATATATAGAGTAAGATTATACAGTAAAGTATAAAACCTTCTGATGCGTTACTGTACATTAAAGTGCAATATGACACAATGCAACGTAATACTACACGATACGATGCAGTTTTGGGATGTCCAAAGTGCGGTTCGGGGGCCATTTGTGGCCCTAGGAATGATTGTTGGTCACAATTCAAGATTAATTTGGTTTGCAAGTTCAGGCAGATTAATGCAGATAAACTTAAAAACCATGTGTGGATTTAACTTTTAAGATGCAACACAAAGCATTCATGCAGGATTTTACTTTTGATTTAATTTAATTTATTAGTAATGGAGACCAAATGCAAACTCTGAAAATAATAAAGGCAGAGTGAGCAAAATCCTTGTTATTGTTGCTGAAAAGAAGCACTTTCAACTTGACATTTTTTAGTTTGGACACCAAATCAGCTCTATTTTTGTGTGTGTGTGTGTGTGTGTGTGTGTGTGTGTGTGTGTGTGTGTGTGTGTGTGTGTGTGTGTGTGTG